>NW_007728009.1:290592-314930 GCF_000696425.1 Galeopterus variegatus | reverse complement strand
TGTGCCAAATTTTACCCCACATATATGGTCATAATAAAGAAAAATCCTAGGGAAGGGAAAGCTAAAGGTGACAAAAATGAGCATAAGTCATGATTATGTGTGTAGGTGGGGCAGGGGACACTGTCGTGGTGGAAATTTCACTGCAGAGGAAGTTACATGACTGGAGTTGTGGCTCCAGCTCTGTGTCTGACTTGGGTTATCCTGAGCAGTTCTCTTAGCCTCTCTGATCAAATGAAGGAGTTGAGCTGGGTAATGTCTAAGGTCCTTTCTTGCTCTGAGCTTCTAGGACCCATCCTTAGGGATGGTTACTTTCTGCTAAAGGCAGGTGCAGCTCAGCATTGAGTGGCCACCAACGGAGCCCAGAGAGGCCCTAGGCAGACATGTAGAGACCAAACAGAATAAGAATTAAGAGAAGGATTGCTTTGGGTAGGATGGACATTTTCACGATGTTAATTCTTCCCATCCAAAAGCATGGTATGTCTTTCCACATTTTTGTGTCCTCTTTAATTTCTTTCAGTAATGTTTTGTAGTTCTCATTGTAGAGATCTTTCACCTCCTTGGTTAAGTTGATTCCTAGGTATTTTATTTTTTTGGCGACTATTGTAAATGGGCTTACTTCCTTGATTTCTTTTTCTGTTAATGTGTTACTGGAGTATAAAAACTCTACCAATTTTTGGGTGCTGACTTTGTATGCTGCAACATTATTGAAATTGTTAATCAGCTCTAAGAATTTTTTGGTAGAGTCTCTAGTTTTTTCTACATATATGATCATGTTGTCTGCAAACAGGGACAGTTTGACTTCATTTTTTCCCATCTGGATGCCCTTTATTTCTTTCTCTTGCCCAATTGCTCTTGCTAGTACTACTAATAGTATGTTAAATAGGAGTGGTAAGAGTGGGCATCCTTGTCTTGTTCCTGTTCTTGGGGGAAAAGCTTTTAGCTTTTCCCTGTTCAGGATGGAAAAAATGCTCAGCATAACTAATCATCAGGGAAATGTAAATCAAAACCACATTGAGATATTATCTTACACCAGTTAGACTGACCATTATTAAAAAGACTGAGAATAGCAAACACTGGTGATGTGCAGAAAGGAGAACTCTTCTACACTGCTGTGGGACTGTAAATTAGCACAGCCATTAAGGAAAACAGTATGGAGGTTCCTCAAACAACTATGGATAGAAATATCATATGATCCAGCAATCCCACTACTGGGTATATACCCAAAGAAATGGAAATCATCATGTCGAAGGGATACCTGCACTCCCATGTTCATCACAGCTTTATTTACAATAGTCCAAATAGGGAACCAACCTAAGTGTCCATCGATGGATGGCTGGATAAAGAAAATATGGTATATATACACAATGGAATTTACTCAGCCATAAAGAAGAATGGAATTCTGCCATTTACAGCAACATGGATGGCTCTGAAGAAAATTATGTTAAGTGAAATAAGCCAGACAGGGAAAGAGAAATACTGCATGTTCTCACTNTGTGCCAAATTTTACCCCACATATATGGTCATAATAAAGAAAAATCCTAGGGAAGGGAAAGATAAAGGTGACAAAAAAGAGCCTAAGTCATGATTGTGTGTGTAGGTGGGGCAGGGGACACTGTCGTGGTGGAAATTTCACTGCAGAGGAAGTTACACGATTGGAGTTGTGGCTCCAGCTCTGTGTCTGACTTGGGTTATCCTGAGCAGTTCTCTTAGCCTCTCTGATAAAATGAGGGAGTTGAGCTGGGGTCCTTTCTTGCTCTGAGCTTCTAGGACCCATCCTTAGGGATGGTTACTTTCTGCTAAAGGCAGGTGCAGCTCAGCATTGAGTGGCCACCAAAGGAGCCCAGAGAGGCCCTAGGCAGACATGTAGAGACCAAACAGAATAAGAATTAAGAAAAGGAATGCTTTGGGTAGGATGGACATTTTCACAATGTTAATTCTTCCCATCCAAGAGCATGGCATGTCTTTCCACCTTTTTGTGTCCTCTTTAATTTCTTTCAGTAGTGTTTTGTAGAGATCTTTCACCTCCTTGGTTAAATTGATTCCTAGGTATTTTAGTTTTTTGGTGACTATTGTAAATGGGCTTACTTCCTTGATTTCTTTTTCTGCTAATGTGTTACTGGAGTATAAAAACTCTACCGATTTTTGGGTGCTGACTTTGTATCCTGCAACATTACTGAGATTGTTAATCAGCTCTAAGAGTTTTTTGGTAGAGTCTCTAGTTTTTTCTACATATATGATCATGTCATCTGCAAACATGGACAGTTTGACTTCATTCTTTCCCACCTGGATGCTCTTTATTTCTTTCTCTTGCCCAATTGCTCTTGCTAGTACTACTAACAGTGTGTTAAGGAGTGGTGAGAGTGGGCATCCTCGTCTTGTTCCTGTTCTTGGGGGAAAAGCTTTTAGCTTTTCCCTGTTCAGGATGGAAAAAGTGCTCAGCATGACTAATCATCAGGGAAATGCAAATCAAAACCACATTGAGATATCATCTCACACCAGTTAGACTGGCCATTACTAAAAAGACTGAGAATAGCAAATGCTGGTGATGTGCGGAAAGGGGAACTCTTCTACACTGTTGTGGGACTGTAAATTAGCATGGCCATTAAAGAAAACAGTATGGAGGTTCCTCAAACAACTATGGGTAGACTTATCATATGATCCAGCAATCCCACTACTGGGTATATACCCAAAGAAATGGAAATCATCATGTTGAAGGGATACCTGCACTCCCATGTTCATCGCAGCTCTGTTTACAATAGTCCAAATAGGGAACCAACCTAAGTGTCCATCGATGGATGGCTGGATAAAGAAAATAGGGTATATATACACAATGGAACACTACTCAGCCATAAAGAAGAATGAAATTTTGCCATTTATAGCAACATGGATGGCTCTGGAGAGAATTATGTTAAGTGAAATAAGCCAGACAGGGAAAGAGAAATACTGCATGTTCTCACTCATANGAAAGAAAAGACCACAATGATACACTGAACTTTCAGAAGGAGAGAGCAGGGGTTTTGAGAGTGATAGGTTGGGTAAAGGGCATAAAGGAAAATTATGATTTGTAATAATGAATGTGCTAATAATAAAATATAAAAAAGGAAGATTAAAGTAGATCTAGAAAAAAAAGAATTAAGAGGAGAAATTAACATCAGTCTATGTAGCCACAGGCAGCCACGTGAGTGCTTGGACGTGCACAGAAACCCCAAAGCTGAATATCTCATCATGTTTGTCTCTCACACTTTGTTTTCACCTTCCCACCTCCTGTCCTCTTTTTCCTCCTCTTTCAGACCCCATGGGTCTCGTGACTGTGCTATCATTTCATGACCCCTTCGTGGCATAGAGCTCACCATTTCCTTCTAATTTCCACCTGAGTTGGAGGAAGCATGACGTGAAACCTTCTCTGAGCCCCTCAGGCAGATCTAATTTCACTTTTGCAGATAATTGCCTGGGTCTACTATGTGTCCCCATCACATTTCATCACATCTGTCTCTCTAAATTTGTCTCTACTGCCCCCACTAAATTGTGAAACCTTAGACGGCAGGGATTCTGTCTTATCCCTAAAACCATCTGCTCTGCTCCGTGCAGTGCCTTCCACATGTTGGGGGCTACACCAACACCTGCATCAAGCAACACGAGACAGAACTACACCAGCAAGAATAGATAACAAAATATTGCCACATAAATCTGAGAGCCAACCACACAGTCCACAGACTACTGAATGTTTTCTAGGTGCCAGGCCTCGGCTGGGCTCTTTGGAGAGCATAGCGACTGTGGTGGATGTTGTGGCATGCCACGCGGATCCCCGTGGGCTCCCCCAGCTGCTGGAAGTGTTGGCTGCTGTTGGCTCATAGCTGAGTCCCTCTTGGCAATTGCCCCTGGCTGAAGGGAGGCGCCTCATGCAAGGTTACACCTCCTCCCTGGGGTAACACCTATAGTTTGGGGTACAAAGGCCTGGACCCTTTGCTTCCACTGGTGACAACATTGCAATGTCATCTCTGTACAAGTCAGAGACCCTTTTGGGATCTGCCGAGGGCACTGTTGTAACCATGTTATGGTTTAATTTCTCCCTCTGCTTAACCTGCTTTCTTCAATCCCTTGCGGCTATTGATCCTAACAACACCTCCAGTAAACTGCTGGATGCAGATCTCTGTCTTAGAGTGTTTCCCAGGAGCCTGATCTATAACTAGATGAATGAGAATATAGTCACCCCCTTCCCCCACATCTGTGGATTCAACCAAATGTGGATAGAAAATACTTAAAATATTTTAAAAAATTCTATGTGCACCGAACATGTACAGAATTTTTTCTTGTCATTATTCCCTAAACAATGCAATATAACAGCTATTTACATAGCATTAACATTTTATTAGGTATTACAAGTAATCTAGAGATGATTTAAAATAAACAGAGAGAGAGAATGAGAGTAGGTTGTACACAAATACTACGCCATTTTATTATCAGGGACTTGAACATCTGCAGATTTTGGTATCCGTGGGAGGTCCCAGAACCAGTCTCCCATGAATATCAATTGATGATTGCACACATTTTGCTAAGAACTGAGGAAGTGGTGTAGCAGGGAGATTAGCTCTGTGACCTTGGGCAAGCCACTTACCTGCTCTGAACCTTAACTGCCATATACAAGTATACAATGAGGGGGTTGTAGAGACTGCTGGGTGCCAGCCAAAATCCTCTCTCCCCTTTGTCCACAATGATTGCCCTGTGGCTGGGCAAGAGCTGTATTTCTCAGCCTCCCTTGTCTTTTGGTGAGCTGGGTGGCTTTGTTCTTACCGACAGGTGTGTGTGCCACATCTGTGTCTGGCCGTAGAACTTAGCTGCACCTCTTCCATGTTCTTTTCCTTTCCCATGAGTTGTTATCTGGACATTATGGTGACACAGTGTTGGCCAAGGAGATGGTGAAACTGTCCCCAGGGTTGGAGGAGCAAAAAACTTGAAGGAGATGGGTCCCTGAATGGCTGTGTGGAGCAGAGCTGCCTGGAGTTTTGACTCCATCCTCAAAGCAGTAGATAGAGGTTCAATGGAGCCTTACTCAGGGACCCCAGCAGGGGAGCATGAAGGTCAGTCTAGCCCCAGTGAAGGTTAAGAACAGGAAGGCGAGACTGAGGGAAGGAGACCAATTGGGAGACTGTGGCCAGCTCTGCTATATCAGACCATGGCGGTAAAAAGGACAGCTCACTCTGGTTACCTTTGGAAAGACACAGTGTTCCAGAACACAAGATCCCTGGTGTAGTTGTCTGTTGTGTTCTTTAGGGGATCCCCACAGCCTAGAACAGTGCCTGGCACCTTGTCACCACTCAGTAGATGCTTGTTGAATGCTCCAACGAAGGCGGGAGGGGGAGAAACCAGGTATTCTTTAGGGAAGCGGGAGCTGAGACATTAAAATTAGAGAGGGGCAGGCGGAGTAAGAACACATGGCAGGTCTTTCAGAATCGTCTGCAGCAAACATTTATTTGCAGATCACACAGGCAAGTGCAATGGCTCTGAGTCGGAATCTCATCCTCTTCTCTCCCCTCCCCGGGCTCTCTTATCCTTTGTTCTTTCCATGTTTCATTGTCTATCACTATGGCCTGAAAGTAGCTACAGGAATAAATAGATGATTATTTTCCCTCCCCAAATCACTATTTTTTTCCTTCTCCAAAATTTCACATATTGCATCTTGACATTATATAAATTAAAAATCACCACTGCTTTACATGGGGTAAATAAACTATGCTCTCATTTTATCCAACCAACTCTAGTTAAAATACCATCAGCATTTTCCAGAGCTTAAGGCTCAGGAGGGGATGAAGGACCAGTCAAATGGAAACTTTCTCCAGAAGGGACTTTTCTCAGTGGCAGTCTTATTTTGGTTTCTTCTGCCTTGCCAGCTTCTGCCCTGGGGCTGGCATGAACTCCTCCACAGGGTGAGGCTGGCCAGGGCAGACAGGCAAGCTGAATCTCTCAGGGGAGTCGAGAAGATTCTTAGATGCACAGAATGGATGAGCACTCTTTGTGAGTTAACATGGGCCTGTGGGGTCAGACTTAGCCCCGGGGAACCCTGGGAGTTCAGGTGGTGAAGGGAAGTCTGGGGATGGGAAGACTCTGTGACCGACCCCACCCCAGCTTAAATTGGAGCACCCCTGTTTTTATTTCCTCCCACATGTTGGACTTTTGCATAAGATTTCATTTGAAGAAAGGGTTCTGTGGCTAAAAAGATTTGTCCAGCCTTCCCATCCATTTTACAGATGAGAAGACTGAGGAAGCAAGTTATACATGTTGACAGGGCACATTGGGAGTGAGTTCATAGTCTTGGGAAAGTGACTTCATGTTTCTGAGCCTGGTTTCTTGTCTGTAAATTGCAGGGGGAGGGCAGTCCAAGTGCTGTTGAGCTGTGTGTGTTAAAGTATTACAAACGCGCAGACATGCTGTTAGGTGTAAGTTGGTACACCCTCTTTGGACAAACCTGCAATGTCTAGAAAAGCTGCACATTAGCACCTCCACCCCTGTGTACCTTTCTATCTGACAGAAATGAGCACTTATGTCTTCCAGAGGATAAGTACAAAAATATTCAGAGCTTTATTCATAAGAGCCCCAAACTAGAGATAATCCAAGTGTTCATCAGCATTAAAATGGATAAATAGATTGTGGTATAATCACATAATGGAATACTATACAGTAATAAAAAAGAACAAAAAGGTGCTATACACAGCAATATAGGGAATGCCACAGATGCAATTTCGAGGGCAAGAAGCAAGACACAAAAGAGTGCTTATGGCATGTGCGGGACAGTTCTCTGGCTGGCCTTGGACCAACCCTTTCTCATTTGCAGTTCTCGAGAATAACTGTAGAATGTGCTGGGAATGTAACGTCCTGAAATAAGGCAGGAACTGGCTGGAACAGCTCGGGCTCTATTTCAGTCTCTCTTAGAAATGCTTTAGCCCAGAGGGTCATGTGACCCCAGGGGTATGAAACCCAGGGCTGGCTACTGCTGGGGTCCGTAAGCTGTGGTGCAAGTGGAGCATGTGCAGTCGAGAATCCATCTGCCTCGGGCAGCTTTCCTGAGCCTTGGGGGACTGGATTGTGGTGAATCCTCAGCTTCTGTTTCCCTTGCTGCCTGTCTATAAGTAATAAATCCACTTCATGTAACTTGTTGCATATGAGTGTGTTCTGTCTCACTGGACTCAGACAAGTTGGTACTCAGTGTGCAGCGAGCCTGCTTCTTAGCATAATCCCATTTCCATGAAGCTCAAAAACAGGCAAAAGTACTATATGGAAATGGTGCTCACAATAGTGGTTTCCTTTGGGAAGAACTGACTGGGAGGGGGTGTAAATGTGTTCTGGGAGGCTGGAAATGTTCTTTGCCTTGATTTGGGTGATGGTTTTGCATCTGTATACAAATGGAAAGATTCATTGAACTGTGCACTTAATAGTATTGTACATAAGTTATTAAAAAGGTGTATATTAAAAACTTTTATTGGGGTCCCAATGAAAGATGTCAGGTGCTACCAGGGCTACAAACCCACAATAAGTCACTCTAACCCAGCGATTTCCAAACTTAGGCATGGGTAAGAATCGCCCAGAGAGCGTGTTAGTACACAGATCCCTGGGCCCCACCCTCACAGTTTCAGATTCTCTGTCTGGGGTGGGACCGGAGAGTCTTGCTTTACTTAAGAGCTCCCACGTGATGCTAATGCTGCTAATCCACAGACCACACGTCTAGTAGCACTGGTCTAAGTGGTCCTCAGAAGCAAATGAAAAACAATCCATTTAGCATCCCACAGACCAGTGAGGTTCGTCCACCAAGGTCCCACTCTCTTGCTACCCACTTCTAGAAGTCTTCCCTCATCATCACTTCCTTGCCATTGGACATTTTTTCTAGAAAATCTCATTTTTCTTCCCCTCCATCTCACTGCATTGTATTACAAGTTAGCCAGCTTGCTTGACAACCTTGAGTGAGTTATACATCTCTCAGCCTAAATTTCTACATCTTTAAAGTAGAAAAGATAATCCAGTATCAAGTGTTTCCTTTGAGGTACTGAGAACAAAATCCAGATTCTTTGCCACAGACCGGGAGACTGCTCTTTGGGCTGGCCTCAGCCACCTCTTCTAGGCCCATCTCCCACCACTCTTTCATCCTTGCTTACTCTCTTCTAGCCACACTGGCCTTCTTTCAGCTTTAATGCAAAGCTTGTTTCTGCTTCAGGACCTTTGCACATTCTGTTTCTTTCCTTGGAATGCTCTCTCCCAGTCTTCACATAATTGTCTCTTTCTTACGCTTCCTGTCTTAGTTTAAGCATCCCATTTTCACAGAAGTTTTCTCCATCTAAACTAGGCCTCCTGTTATTCCCTTTCAGAACACCCTGTTCTGTTCCCTCATGGCACTTGCTATAGTTTGTAATCATATATTTATTGAGTTGTTTATTGTTTCTCTTCTCCCCTACATTGCAAGCTCTGTTGGCCTAGGGATCGAATCTGTTTCATTTACATTGGGTGTCCAGCACCTTGGACAGTGCCCGGCATAAAAGGGCACATTAAATATTTGTTGAATAAATAAATAAATGAGATTCTGCTTATCACCCTCCTTTGGAAACAGCAAAGCATAGTGAAAATATGAGATTTCTTAATGTTGTATTTTCCTCTTTGACTTTAAGTCCTTGAGGGTAATGATTGTGATTTTGCTTCTTTCTCTAGGCATCCACGTCCCAACATAACTGTGTTTACTACTGTGTCTAGCCAGGAACTTAGCATCTCTCAGCCAGCCTCTTGCAAGAGTTGCCTAACTGGCTGTATTACACAGGGCACTTTGGGGTCCAAGTGATACACATCTGGGTTGAACTGATGCAAGCAGAGAAATGGTATTTATTGTAAGGATATTGAATGTCTCTTGGAATCCAAGGGCAGAGATGAGGCTGGGCCTCAGGTATCAGGGCCTAAGATGATTCCAGTCCTTCCCATCAGGCTCTCTTTTTTGTTCATGCTGCTTTTTCTTTTTTCTCTATCCCCCTCCTTATCCCCATTCCTGCCCCATCATCTATCTTTGCCTCTTACCCCCACACGTGTCTTGCCCAAGCTTCACACCTTATAGAGTCAAGCACCAAAGTGGGGCTTCCTGGCTCTAAGTGGCATGTCCTAAAATTGACTCAACTCAGCTGATTTCCCCAATCCAAGCAACTATGAACAAGACATGAACAAGACAGAACATGGATAGAGTGAGAGGACTTCCCAGGAAGGGGGGTTACTAGGATGGTAAAATAAGAGGTACCTACCACCTCATTCTCCTAACCCCGGTCTTTTCCCTTCAAACCAGGTCACATAGAGTCGCTTCTTTCCTTGAAATACTGCTGGAAGGAAAGTGTTGTTAAAGCAGGGACCCTGTATTAATTACTGCCGTATCTCCAATGTAGCACAATGGCTGGAATATAGTACAGACATCCCATTTTCTGCCAAGCAAAACCCTTCCCAACCTTTGATGTCTACCCTTATGCCATCTCCTCTGGCATTTTCCTTGATTCTCAGGGTCAGACTCAGCATTCAAGGCATGTGGCATCTTCTTCCATTTGGCACTTCCAGTCTCTGGTATCATGGGATATGCAGTAAAAAAAAGTTTTAACTTGTCATTGGGTTTTGTCTTAGAGTCAGCTGGGTATGTGCCTGACTCTTCTTTTAGACTGGAAGCTCTCTGTGTTCCAAAATTATGCCTTTGTAGTACCCTACTCTTTAGTTTGGTTCACTCTTTCCTTCTGCCTCATCTTTTATCTATTTTGGGTTATCTCTCAAAATAAACACCAGGAATTATGTCCTGTTCATCATTGTGTTTCCCTGAGTTGGAGGAAGGCTGGGACTTGGCTGTTTCAGGTGAAAATAATGGTCTTATCTCAGATTATTTAAATTTTTTTATTGAAACATACATATTGTACATATATGTGGGGTACAGAGTCATATTTCAATACATGTATACAATGTGTGATGATCCAATCAGGGTAATTAGCATATTCATCATTGCAAAACTTAATTCTTTGTGATATGAACATTTGATCTTCTCTCTTCTAGTTGTTTGATAACATGAGCTAAATTCTTGTTAATTACAGATGCCTGGCTTGACTGTACATCAATAGAACTTATTTTTTGTCTAATTGTAATTTGGTGTCCATTAACCAGCCTCTTACTGTCCCTGTCTCCTCTCCCCTTTCCAACCTCTGGTAACCACAGTTCTAATCTCTCCTTCTAAGAGTTCAACTTATTATTTATTTATTTATAGCTCCCACATATGAGTGAGAACACGTGGTATTTTTCTTTCTGTTCCTGGCTTATTTTACTTAACATAATTTTCTCCAAACTCATCCATACTGCTGCAAATGGCAGAATTTCAGTTTTTTTTTTTAAATGGCTGAGTGGTATTCCATTGTGTATATACACCACGTTTTCTTTATCCAATCATCCATTGATGGACATTTCGGTAACATAATTTTCTCCAAACTCATCCATACTGCTGCAAATGGCAGAATTTCAGTTTTTTTTTAAAATGGCTGAGTGGTATTCCATTGTGTATATACACCACGTTTTCTTTATCCAATCATCCATTGATGGACATTTCGATTGGTTCCATATCTTGGCTATTGTGAATCTAGCTGCACTTATGTCAGATTCTCCTGGTCCCAATAATGCACACTTGCTGGATTCAAGAGCTTAGCAGGGTTGGATCAGGAGCTGGTGAGTCTCCACTTGGGTTGAGATGCTATGCCCTAGATGACTTCTGGAATCTTCTAAAGAGCCTAGAAAAGGCGAACCAATACTCTTGTTAGTTTTGGAATCAGGATGAAGTGTAGTAACAGAATCCAAAGGATTTGAAGCAATAGAGGATTTAATAAAGGGCATGAGGCAGCTATAAATGGCTGGAAGGAACTGGGATGAGGAAGTCAGGGGGCTAACAATGGTCTATCGATTGAAGGGGCACACAGCCATAGCTGTGGTCCAGAGGTCAGGAAGCTGCTGCTGCTGCTCCAACTTCTCCTCTCACCCATGAAGCTGGTGGCTAAACTGCAATACTGAGCTCAGCTGTGGCAACACCCACGTCTCTACAGCCTTGCTTTTCAGTGGCAATAGAGGCAGAGGATGATGGCGTATGCCTCCCTTCTGCCACTTGAATATCACATGAATGTATCTCATTGGTGGAGCCTGATTGCCTCCAAAACCTTAGCTGAAATTACATCTGGGGAATGTAGTTTTTAGCTTCTCAGCCTTGCAGTACAGGTAGGTACACAGAAGGCAGATAGATTCCAAGTGCCATTTGACCACAGCCTCCACTGATCCCACTCAGCTGTCAGTTGGTGACTCTCCATATGCTCAGGGCACTGATGTGAACACAAGTATTCTGCTGGGTGACTTGAGTTAATTGCAGCTATGTCTTCTGAGGATTCGAGACTGTTTCCAGTCTAAAAAGTCAAGTTTCAGATTGGAAAAGTCTGATAAGTATTGTTATCAGAAACAATAGTTTTCTTGTTTTGCTCAGTGATCCAAAAAGGAAATTGAGATTTAGTTCATATACTCCTAGAATTAGAAGGAATAATCCAGTACACAGCATCGCACCTCCTGCCACTTCTCAGATGGATAAACTGATCCCCCCAAAGGGACAAAGGTCATCTGGGCAGAGCTGAGACTTAAATCCATCTGCATTTCTGCATTTCTGCTGGTGTAGCTTGGAGCCAGAGGCCTTCCTTCTAGTCTTGGCTCTTCCACTTGCACTTGCTGTGTGACCATCGACAAATGACCTAACCTCTCTGTGCCTCACTTTCCTCTTCTATGAAATGGATTTAATAATAGTAGCCACTTCAAGAAGTTTTGGTGAAGAAAGCATGAAATAATAGGTATAAAGTGCTTAGCACAGTGCCTAGAATATCATAAGCACTCAACAAATGTTAGCTATGGCTATTTTTCTGAGTTTTTCCCAGCAAGTTTCCAAGAGCTTACTCAGCTACTATCATGTTGTCCCTAGAGAGTGGCTTATGTAAAACAATAAAATAAAACAAAGCAGCAGCCTGGAGAAGGAGGAGGTTAGCTCTGAGAGGATAGGTTGGCTGTACCTGTAGCTGCAATGAGTGGCTGCCTTTATGGAATCCTTTGGGGGAGCTGACAAATGACCCTTTTCCAGCATTTCTCTGACTCTGTTACAGTGATGCATTTCATCACTTGACAGTTATTTCTTTTGGCCTCAAATGCATTAACCACCCCCCCCCAAAAATTAAAATGGAAATACTTAATGAAATACCTGTTAGTCCAAGGACTCCTAATTCCATGCCAGCTCTGTTCTGGGCCAGGTTTGTGCCAGGAGTTTTACACACACTATGTCTTCCCCGAAAGTCCCTTGGTGGAGAACAGTTGGCAGCCAACTAAGCTCCAGGTCACAGGAGAATGAGAGGTGGTGGCATCGAGGCAGGCATGGGGACGGCAGGATGGAAGCCTACAGGATGCCAGGTGCTGCACCAGGTATCTTATCTCTGTTTTTTCAGTGACCTTTCCCAACAGTTCTGAGAGGTGGTCATTATTCCCATTTTGCAGATGAGGAAACCGAGGCTTAGAGAAATAACTTGCCTGGTTCTTAAACCTGGTAAGTTCTGGCCTCAGGATTTGAACTGAGAACATTCAGTCTCCAAAGTGACTTCATTCTTCATGCCTCATTCTGTTTCATAGGAAAGGAAAGTGTATAATGGCAGGGCTGAAACAGGTGACCCCAAGTATATATTTGTGACTTCATCATTCCATGGAGATGAGGACTTGGAAAGGTGTAATAGTTCATTCTTCATGCCTCATTCTGTTTCATAGGAAAGGAAAGTGTATAATGGCAGGGCTGAAATAGGTGACCCCAAGTATATATTTGTGACTTCATCATTCCATGGAGATGAGGACTTGGAAAGGTGTAATAATCCCTGAGGGGTAATTAATGTCCAGCTTCTACTTATCAAAGCTTTGCCAAGAGACTCAGTCCACGTGATCCCAGGATTCATGTGTTCACTTTACTCTTCACTATGCTTTAGCATCTACTTGTTGGAGAGTTTGCAAGCTTCTATCTAACGCTCATCCTCTCTTTCTTTTTAACGGAATCCCAATCTTATTTGCAATGACAATATGCATAGCTGAACGATTATATTCCCCAGCCTCCTTTTTAGATGTACCCATGAGATCTAAGCAGAAGACTGTATAAAGCCTCCAGGAAGACTTCTTAAAGGAAACTCTTCCAATACAAGCCCCTTCTTTGTACCCCCCTCCTTCCTGCCCTCTGGGTGTGCAGCCAGAATTCTAGCAGCCACCATGGACAGGGAGGTGGATTTGCAAATGGAAGGTGCTGCACTAAGAACAGTGGAAAAAAATAAGAGAAGAAGCCTGAGTCTCCGATGGCTCCTTTTTTTACTTGGGAGAGGAATGAATGTTTTTCTTGTTGAAACTACTGTTATTCTAGGTTTTTAGTAATATGTGATCAGACCCAAGCTTAATGGATAAATCTGCTGTGTGGAGAGAGCTGTTGTAGGCACCATGGGGGATACAAGATGAATCTGTCATGGAAAGTCTGTGTTCAGAAAGCTCCCTGTCTAGCAGAAGAGGAGAAATTAGGACTCAAGGCATGATATGAGCAGAGAGAAGTCGGGGAGTGCCATGAGCCACAGAGAGAAAGCTGGGAGCATCTGGAGCGTTGGACAACACTTGGGGCTGAAGACACCAGGGAAGTCCTCGTAGAGAACTTGTATTAGGTCTTAACAAGTAAGGGGCAGGAAACCTCCAGCCAGAAGGGACATTGTGGGCAAACCTGTGTACAAGCGCAGGGCATGATTTCAGAATGGTGAGTTGATCTGTATTTGCAAGTAATAAGTGCTTTGACTGCAAAGGGGCTTTGGAGGGGCTTCAAACACCAGGGGAGTCAGGGAAGGTCATGAGCGGCTTGGTGTCCTTCTCATATTTGATCATGAAAATCCTCTTCCCACTCAGTTCTCTACCCCCCAACCCCACCAGGCTGGCACCAAGGCCAACCATAGGCTCCTCCCAACCCCTGACCCTGACCGAGAAGAAATAACTTATTTCCCTAGTCGTTCTTGTAAACTTTGCAGTGATTGGAGCCTCATTTTCTGCTGTCCATTCCTTTTTTAAAAAAATACACTTAAACATTTTTTAAATTGTAGCAAAATACACATCACATAAAAGTTACCATCTTAATCATTTTTGGGTGAAGTTCAGCAGCATTGAGTACATTCGCCTTGTGTGCCCATTGTCACTGTCCATCTCCAGATCTCTTTTCCTCTTTCCCATCTGAAACTGCACACATTAGACAACTTCCTATTCCCCACCTTCCCACAGCCCCTGGCAACCACCAGTCTACTTTCTGTCTCTATGAATTTTCACTGTCCATCTCCAGATCTCTTTTCCTCTTTCCCATCTGAAACTGCACACATTAGACAACCTCCTATTCCCCACCTTCCCACAGCCCCTGGCAACCACCAGTCTACTTTCTGTCTCTATGAATTTGACTACTTTAGGTACATCATATAAGTGGAGTCATAAAGTATTTGTCCTTTTTGTGATTGACTTCTTTCACTTAGCATAGTGTCTTCTTCAAGTTTCACCCATGTTAAAGCATGCATCAGAATTTCCTTCCCTTTTAAGGCTGGATAATACTCGTATATGTACACCGCATTTTGCTTACTCTCTCATCCTTGGATGGACACTTGGGTTGCTTCTCCCTTTAGGCTACTGAGAATAGTGCTGTTATGAACATGCATGGACAAATACGAGGGGTCTTCAAAGAACTCATGGAAAGACTTGCTTTATCTTTTAATCTTATTTTTCCATGAACTTTTTGGAGTCCTCCCGTATCTGTTCGAGTCCCTGCTTTCCATTCTTTTGGATATATACTCAGAAGTGGAATTGCTCGATCATACGGTAGTTCTATTTTTAATTTTTTGAGGAACCTTCATACTATTTTCCACATGGCTGTGCCATTTCACATTGTCACCAACAATCAACAATACACAAAGGTTTCAATTTCTCCACATCCTCACCAACACTTATTATTTTATTTTATTTTTTATAGGAGCCATCTGTATTAGTCTGTTTTCTGTTGCTTATAACAGAATACCTGAAGCTGGGTAATTTATAAAGAAACAAAATTTATTTCTTACCGTTTTGGAGGCTGGAAACTCCAAGGTCCAGGAGGCACATCTCGTGAGAGTCTTCTTCTTGGTGGGGACTCTCTATAGGGTCCTGTGGTGAGCTGGGCAATTACGTGGTGACGGTGGCATGAGCTAGAATTAAGCTTCTCACAATCTCTCTTTATAAAGTCATCAGAACCACTCTCAGATAACCCATTAAATCATTAACCCATCACTCCATGAGTGGATTAATCCATTCGTGAGGGCACAGTCTTCAAGCTCTAGTCACCTCTTAAAGGCCCCACCTGTCAAATACCATAATCAGATTTCCCACCTTCTTGACATTTTTACAATGGGAATCAAGCTTTAGTGAATTTTGCAGGAACATTCAATCTGCAGTACCATCCTATTGGGTATAAGGTGGTTGCTGCTCATTCCTTTTGAAAACTCGATGTAATCACTGGTTAAAAAAGAATTCAACACCTTGGGAAGTTGTGGATCTCAGAGAGCCTCAGAAGCTCATGAGAATCAGCCAATAATGGCAGCCCACCAAACAGCAACAGAAGTTAGAAAGGGGCAGCCAGACGACACATCTTCACTCCTCTCCTTCCCAAGAGCAAACACTCCCTGAATCTAGAGAAAACATTTCTACACACACCAGACTATTGAAACCCGTGTGTGGAAAAGCCTCTGCTATATTCTTAAGGTCTCCTTCCATTTTTGGCCTCTGGAAGAGGAGTTTTATTTTGCCTTCACAGTGGCACAGTAACAACCACATAGTTCAAAAATAAGTTTTCATGTGCATTTCCTTGTTGAATTTTGCACATTGAGTTTTTTATATTCATGCATTCTTTTATGATGCTGAAATGTTTTCTTTGAAATGTGTATTGATTTGTATATTAGATTGTGTTCTGTAATTAAATAACCATATGTGCAGAAAAAAAAATCTGTTGTAGCAGATGTAGAGGGGGACCTGGAGGGACAAGGTGGGAAGGGGAGAGCCCTGAAGGGATGGTGTTGCAAGGAGGGAAGGGAAGAGATGTGGCCTGGCTAGAAAGAGAATCCAGGGGTGGAGAGGTGGTGGAGAGGTCGGGATACATTTCAGGCAATCTGTAGGATGTGGTGACCAGTCACTGGTCAGGCCTGAAGGATGACAGGGAGTTAAGAATGACTCCCATATTTATGGCTGCTTGGAATAGAGTGGTGGAAATTCAGGGAGCAGAACAGAGGGAATGTCAACAACTTCTGTTTAGACCTTGAGGGCCTGCAAGCCACCAAAGCTTCCAGATGTGTTCAGTAGGGCAGGAGAATGGGTTGGGAAGAATGAGAGGGGAAGGGAAAGTTGGGAGATAGATTGTAGTGGGCCCTGGAGGTGGCTTCAGAGTGTGAGCTTGACTCTGGCTGGCGAGTCAGGAGGTGCACTGTCAGGTACAGGGTGAAGAATGGTGCTTCTGCCCTGGGCCAGGCCATCAGGGGTGCACATGATCATGAAACCCTAGGTCTGGAGGGGCCTCAGTCCAGTCGGTCCCCAGTGCAGATGGGGAGGCTGAGTGACTGCCCAAGGTCTTGTGAGAGGTTGGAAGGAGAACAGGGGATGGAACCCAGGTGTCCTGACTCATGGGAGGGGAAGGGCTGGTGACTTCTGGGTCCCTCATCCCCCTCTTGGGTTGATGTCCTCTCCTCATCCCCCTGCCCCTACCCCTCGAGTGCACCCATCCTGGGCAGAGGACCCAGCACTGCTTTAGACTCAGAATGACCTGAGTTCCAGTCCTACCTACACCCCCAACCTAAGAGGCCCTGGATGATGATCCTTGTCCTGAACTTCAGTCTCCTCCCTGGTTACATGGGGAGATTGATGCCTCATCCTAGACTTGACGGATTTAACATCACAAAGCACGTTAAAGAGCTGGTGGATTGCTTGGCACATAGCAGACACTCAGTAAACAGTTGTTGAATTTAGGTCATTTCACAGTCAGCCTGGACATCCCCTCCTCCAGGAAGCCTTCTCTGGTCCCCTCTCCCCTAATCACACAAGGTTGAATAAGATCCCCTTTCTCTGTGCCCCCAAAGCATTGCATTGGGCATCTTAATTGTCTATCTCTTTGAGCACATGGCCTGGTATTATTTAGCAGAATAGTTTAGTTCGGGCATCATTGAGGTCTGGGTTCAAATCCTATTTTTGCTGCTTCCTAATTGGGGAATCTTGGGCAAGTCTCTGAATATCTTGGAGACCCAGTTTCTTCATCTGAAAAGAGGAATGGTACCTGTCTCTTAGGGTCTTTGTGAGAATTAAGGGAGGTAATACATAAGCACAGTCCTAAGAACAATGCCTGGCACACAGGAGGTGCTTGGTGAATGTCAGCTCTTTATCCATGATCACTCACCATCATGGGCGTTTTTACTCGCAGGCCTACTGGACTAGGAATTAGAAGACCTGGGTTCTGGTCTCATCTTTTTGTTCTGTTGATCTTTAGTGAATTTTCCGATGTATCTGGGACTGTTTTAGATGAGTGGCTAGGTCAATGAATTAAATTTGTAATAAAGAGAAGCCCTAGCTACATGTGTCTCTGTCATTCACTGGGTGGGCACATACTAGGAGAGTACGTGTTTGTGTGGAGTGGCCATGTGGGAAATGGACTCTAAGGTGGCCTCTGTCTCCCTCCATGACCACACCGGCTCTTCTCGGGAGCTCCCCCTCGTGGTGGCACCTGATCCAAGCGGACTAGGTTCCCACCTCCCTGCCTCCCTCTAGCCCTGCCCACTGTGGCCCCGTGTGTTTGCAGACTCAGCAGACACCTTTGGCCTGGGCTGCACACCCCACTCATTCGGCCTTGTTCTCTGATGCACATCTACATTTTAGAAATGTTTCTCTTAATCATATCTTGAATTAATGCAGGCCTCGTTCATTCCCAGCTCTCATTACCCTCTTAATTAACTCGGCACAGATGGAAAAAGTCGGAATTGCTCTAGCCGAGTTGTTCTGCTAGTTTTAAAATGAGATGGCAGATGGGAGGACGAGGTGGAACGGGCCGGCTCGGAGGGAGGAGATGAGTTTCCAAGCTGTCACCGGAGCGTCAACAAACGCTCCATCTGTCGGTGGTAAGGCCGGGCCGAGGCCTCGTGCAAGGGGATGGTGTTCAGAGGTCCTGTCCACTGCAGGTATCCAGGGGACATGGCCCCCAGCACAGGGAAAGGCACTGGGAGTTCTGGGGTCCTGCTGTAGGTGGAGACCCCTGCCCCAGGCCATGACGGAAACACCTGTGCCCCACACTGCCACTCGGGAGCCATGGAAGGGTTTTATTTTCCTTTTCCTTATTTTCTAAAATAGCCCTAAGAAATGAGTTCCATTGACTCTACATGGCTGTCAAAGTGACCTTTCTGAAATGCACATCACTTTGCTGCCTGAGACTTGTCATTGGCTCCTGCGGCCCTCACAGCCACTGCCCTGCCCGCGCCTGCAGCCTCACCTCTCCCATTGCCCCGCTTGCCCACCCACAGCAGCCACGCTGACCTACTCTGGTCTGTCTTGCCCCCGGGCCCTAGAGTTTCCTGTTTCTATTGCCGGAAGCCCATCTCTCCTCTCACCCTTCAACACCAGCTGTTAGGTGCCCCTTTACAGTCTTCCCTCTGCTTCTCGTGCTTCTCCCATCAAAGTGTTTTCCAAAATACTTTTTGTTTGTGAATGAATTAATAAACGATTCTTCAGCAACAGCTCATGAAAGGGTATTTGGGTTGCTTGGGGATGTGCCTGAACCTGCAAAGATCATAGAACCTTAGTGTTGAAAGGGATCTTAAGAATCTCTTAGAGTTCAGGAATCCTCTCTTGTGCATGCTGGAAAGGTGGGTCCTCGGCCTTGGCTTGCATACACCCAGGGACAGGGAACTCATTATCTCCGGAGATAGACTCTTGATAAGTGACCAGGTCTAATTGTTCCACTGTTCTCCGGGCTGGGCAATGATCTGACTCCTTGTAATATGCACGGGTATCAAATCTGCCCCCCTCTGCTACAGGGCAGTCCTTCAGGGGCTTGACAACAGCACCCGGGTCTTGCCTGAGCTCACCACACGCGGTGACCACACAGAAGGGAGAGCCCACTGACTGCCTCTGATACTCCTGGCAGATGACAGGGTCTTGGGGTGACTGACCATTTTGTCTTATGTTCCAGAGGTTTGTGGAGTAGTAGACAGATTTGGGACTTTGGAATCGAACCCCTGCTCTGCTGATTGCTAGCTGTGAGACATCAGACAAGTGCTTTAACTTCTCTGAGCCTTTGCTTGCTCATCTGGAAAATGGGGGTTGAATTAGATGGTTGTTAAAATCCCTTTCAAATGTGACCCTGAGGTTCCAGCTGGTTGTCCCCGAGTCTCCTGCATTTGCTTCAGGGACTTGTTCCTATCTCATCTGGCCTCCTGTCCCTACCCCCCATTTTTGTATCACAATCCCTGGTTTATTGCACTGACTCATTGGCCCCCTTCACCAGGTTTTCTTAACATTCAGTTCTGACCAAGTCACTCCCTTCTTCTGTCCTTATGGCTCCCATCAGCTGGGTAGTGTCCAGGCTCCCTAGAGTAGCCTTCAAGGCTCCAGTGTCAGGCCTGGCCAGTGTTTGCAGCCTCATAACCTGCAACTTTCCATTTTCCACTTTTCCTTGGGAGTTCTCCAAATGCAATTTCACTCCACAATTCACACACACTGTTACTTCTACCTGTAAATCCCTTTCTCCTGGCTGTCTTCAATTACAAACTCCTATTGGTACTGCAAAACCCTATTCAGGTATCACCTTTTATCTGAAGCTCTTCCAGACCATTCTTTCCCCCGAGACAAAGTTCACCATTCCTCTGTACTCCTCTACAAGCATGGTCACCGGATGAATCACGGTGCATTTGAATCGTCGTTTTCTATGGCCCTCTTTCCTCTGTGAGGGTTGCGAGGCAGGGAGATACTGATTCCTCTGTGTGCCTCCAGCACTGGGGACAAGGCCTGCCAGGATAAGGTCCCCACCCTCATGACTTGTGTCACTGCACTTCTGACCCCAGTCTCTTTTCTCACCTTTTTCAAGTGAAAATGACAGCGTTTCTTAATCAGAACTTCTTAATCACACCACATTATCCTTCCGAGATGCTTTTACCTCCAGGAACCCATTGATTCACCACTCTAAATTACTATAATTACCACAAATGATAAAATAGCAGCTTTCCCAGTTTTCTTTACCCTCGCCAATTTGCATATGCTAATGCACTAACATCTTCCATCGTTCCCCTCCTGCTGGCTCTTCCGAAACATATTTTTGTAGTTTGTGCTCACTTGTTCCATTCCAACTAGGACCTGATTGGGATGAGGAAGAAAGAAGTTTCCAGAAGTTTCTAATCAACCCAAGGAATAAAAGAAATACATTTTTTGTCATTTAAAATGTAGTAAATACAAGAGCTTGTCTGGGGTCCTAAGGCAGGAGCTGAGGGCCAGCCCCCTCTGCCTGGACTCAGGCAAGAAGCAGGGTACACCCGGGGTCCTAGGCAGGAGCCAAGGACAGCATCCCCCACAAGGAAACAGGCAAGGAGCACGCAGAAAACACCACTTCCTCGTGGGTGGTCCACCACAGCCACGGCCACAGCCACAGCTGTCTCAAAAACGGCTCCACACCACAACAGTAGCCACAGCTGCTCTGCAGGTGGCCCTCCAGACACCTGGCTGCAGTGACACCAGGAGAGTCACCAGAAGAGGATGTCTCTCTCCTCAAAGCCCACTTCAGCAAAACAGAAGAAGCAACTGCTCTACCATGTCCCTGCTTTATTTCTGATTTTAGTAATTTTTGTCTTCTCCCTTTTTTTCTTGGTCAGTCTAGGTAAAGCTTTGCAAATTTTGTTGATCTTTCTAAAGAATTTTTTAAAAAAAGACTATTAAGCAGTCTACAAAGCACCACTGATGTAAATATTTTAATCAAACATTAACTTTACATAATTCTTTTAGGGTATAATAATCTTTATATATATCGTGTAATTTGCTAAATAGGCAGCTATCATTCATTTTCTTTGACAGACTTTGTTATGGAGGATTGAAATCAAGCTCAAAACTCATTTCTCATGATCTGTTTTTTCCTTTTTTTCTTTTCTGCATCTCTTCTCATGACAGTTTTGAATTTTCTATATCAGATTGTTAACATTTTTCAAGAGTTTCTAAGAGTTCATCATAATACATTTCTATATTATTAAATTAAAATAAAAGAAAAAATGTAGTAAATACATTGAGGAGAATCTTTTCGCTGCCTTAGAAGAAGGCAGGGTGGTGGGAAACAAGGTGGGCACTGTTGAAATGAGAGGCAGAAGAGGCCTGGGTTCAAGTTGCTGCCTCCAACAACGTTGGCTTGACCACCTCACTCTCTGAACCTCACATTCCTGTTTTGGAAAACTGGACAGCTCATATTCACTTGGCAATTTGTAATGAGAAAAAGACATGGATTTTTTTTTTAATTTTAAAAAATTATGGTGAAATACACATAACACGAAATTTACCACTTTACCCACTTTTAAGTGTACATTTCAGTGGCATTAAGTACATTCACACTGTTGTGCAGCCGCCACCACCGTCCATCTCCAGAACTCTTTTTATCTTGCAAAACTGAAACTCTGTACCCATTAAACAATAACTTCCCATTCTCCCCCTCCCAGCTCCTGGCAACCACCATTCAACTTTCTGTCTCTGAATTTGACTGTCCTAGGCACCTCATATAAGTGGAATCATATATATTTGTTTATTTTTGTAACTGGTTTATTTCACTTAGCATAATGTTCTCAAGCTTCATTCATGTGGTAACTTGTGTCAGGATTTTCTTCCTTTTTAAGGCTGAGTAATATTCCATCATAGGTATTTGCCACATTTTGCTTATCCATTCATCCATCAGTGGACCCTTGAGTTGCTAGAAATATGAACTTACATGTTAAAATATCTTCTAAAATGTGCAGACTAGCACAATTTAGGAGGTGGAGGTGGTTAGGATAGTGAGCTTTGGTGTTGCACCTGACTTTGAGTCCTGCTTGGGTGTCCTTGAGCTCTGTGCCTCAGTGTCTATCTCATGAGACTCTGGTGAGGTCTGCCATCTAAGTCATGTCAAAGGCTTAGCACACAGACTGCCCCGCATTGATCATTTATTCTTTTAGTCATTCATTCATTCAACACATCTTTACTGAGCTCCTACTACATTCTGGGCACTGAGTTAAGTCCTTAGGGATAGAACAGTGTATATTTTGCAGAATGCCTGACTGCAAGAAAGTAAGACAAGCCATAACCAAATAAATAAGAGAAAGTACATTGTGTCAGACAGTAATAAGTTCTATGGAAATAAATAGAGCAGATTAAAACTGATAGCGAGTGTTTGGGGTGGGAGGGATGTCACTATTTGACACAGAGTGAGCAGGGGAGGTCTCCTGAGGACATGAGAGTTTCAAGGGTGAGCCTGGTGAGGATTATTAGAGATGGAGAGAATAGAAAATGCAAGAGCCATGGAATGAGAACATGCCTGGAATATTCTAGGAACAGGAACCTGCCTGGTGTGGCTGGAGAAATTTGAGATAGACAGTAGCTGGAGATAGGGGCAGAGAGGTTAGCACTGCAAGGCCAGGTGAGTTGGGGTGAATGAACCAAGTGGGCACTGAAAATTCTGAGTGGGGAAGTGATAGGGTCTGACTCATAGTTTAAAAGCATTGCTCTGCCTAGTTGGGTGAAAATCAACTATAGTGGGGACAAGAGTGAAAATAGAAAGACCTAAGATTGTAACAATCTAGGCCGGGGATTGGCAAACTTTTTCTGTAAAGGAACAGATAGTAAATATTTTCAGCTTTTAGGGACATATGGTCTCTGTTGCAATGGCTCAGTTCTGCCCTTAGAATGCAAAAGTAGCCGCAAACAATATGTTAACAAATAGACGTGGCTGTGTTCCAATAAAACTTTATTTACAAAAACAGGTGGTGGGCTGAATTTGGCCCACAAGCTGTAGTTTGCTGATCCCTGATCTAAGAAAGATGATGGTGGGTTGGACCTGGGTGTGACTATGGGGTTGTGAGAAGTGACTGAATATGGGATATTGTTTGAAGGTAAATATCAACAGGATTTGTTGTTGAACTGGAGGTGAGGTGTGAGGAAGAGAGAAATCAGGGATGACTTTAAGTTTTATGGCCTGAGTGAATAGAAGGTGGTTAGAGATTCCAATTACTGAGAAGGGAGAGTCTATGGATATAAAAGTTTTTAAAAAATTATTATTATTATTATTATATTTTTTTAGGGTATGGGGAGAATAAGTGAATAGAAGGTGGTTAGAGATTCCAATTACTGAGAAGGGAGAGTCTATGGATATAAAAGGTTTTAAAAAATTATTATTATTATTATTATATTTTTTTAGGGTATGGGGAGAATAAGGAGTTTGGTTTGAGTCATATTAGGTTTGAGATGGCCCTTAGACATCCAAGGGAGATTGAAGAGTTTGGAGTCGGGAGAGAGACGGAGGCTGTAGGTATGGATTTTGAAGCTGTCAGCATCTAGATGGAATTTGAAGATGAGATTGAATGAAATCATAGGGGCAAGGAAAGTGAACAGAGAAGAGAAGCCTTGTGAAGGATGTAAAGAGAAAGAGAAGGAACCAAAGACTGAGCCTTGGGACTGAGTCAGGGGCACACAGAAAAATGAGGAGCAGCCAGCAAAGGAGACTGAGCTGGAGTGGTCGCTGAAGTGGAGGAAAGCCCAGGGAGTGTGGCGTCCTGGAAGAAAAGACAAAGAAGCATTTCTAATAATCAATTGTGTTAAATATTGCTGTAGTGGGTTGAATAGTGTTACCTCAAAATTCCTGTCTACCAGGAACTTAAGAGTGTAATCTTATTAAGAAATAGGGTCTTTTCAGATATAATTTGTTAAGATGAGGTCATACTGGATTAGGGTGGGCCCCAAGTCTAATGACTATTTTCCTTATAAGAAGAGAAGACACACAGAAATGCACAAAGGGAAGAAGGCCATGTGAGAAGGGAGGCAGGAAGAGAGATTGGAATGATGTGGCTATAAGATAAGGACTGCCGAGGAAGTCCAGGAGCTACCAGAAGCTGGAAGATGCAGAGAAAGTTTCTTCCCCAGAGCCTATAGCAGGAGCAGGTCTCTGCCAGCACCTTGATTTTGGACTTCTAGCTTCCAAAGTGGTGGTAAATGTTTATTTATTTATTTAT
>NW_007728009.1:274121-290564 GCF_000696425.1 Galeopterus variegatus | reverse complement strand
CATGTGAGAAGGGAGGCAGGAAGAGAGATTGGAATGATGTGGCTATAAGATAAGGACTGCCAAGGAAGTCCAGGAGCTACCAGAAGCTGGAAGATGCAGAGAAAGTTTCTTCCCCAGAGCCTATAGCAGGAGCAGGTCTCTGCCGGCACCTTGATTTTGGACTTCTAGCTTCCAAAGTGGTGGTAAATGTTTATTTATTTATTTATTTGTGGCTAAAGCCACCTAATTTAATATGTTATGGCAGCCCTAAGAAACTAATATACATTGCTGATGGGTTAACTAAGACCAGGACTGACAAAAGACCTTGGATTGGCAACGTTGGGCATGAGGAGGATCATGGGTTACCTTGACAAGAGTTGTTTTCAGCAAAATGGGGGATGGGATGAAGTCTGGTTGGAGTGGATTCAAGAGAGAATGGGAAGAAGGGCATTGGAGACTGAGTATAAGTCATTCTTTTATTTTAAAGGAGAGAAGAAACAGGGGTAGCTAGAAGGAAATGGAAGAAATAGAACATGTCTATCATTGATCCAGCAGAGAAGCAAGAAGTGAAGATGCAGGAGAGAGGGAAGAATGAGCCGTGTCCTTGGGGACTGGATTAGTGGACAAGAGGAGAGGATGGAGCATGGGGGTCACCCACAGGAACAGGAGGGAAAGCAGCCAGTGTGGGTGGGCGTGGTTGGCACGTGTGGTAGAGTTCTCTTCTGATTGCTTCTATTGTCTTCATGAAATAGGAATCAAGGGCCTCAGCGGAGACTGTAGCTAGAGAGGAGGCAGTAGAAGTTTGAGTTGAGAGAAGGGGTAAAATGGCCATTTGGAAGAATATGGGAGTGATTCTTCTTGGGGACATGTCGTTAGTTGGTGGGCATCCCAAAGGGCCCACTTGAGCTTAGTGGTGTGAATTTAGAGTGGGCAGAGTCAGCAGGGTTGTGTGTTTCCTTATTGCCACATTTAGCTGGCTGGGTCCATGTTGAGAGCAGGTGGAGAGCTGGATTAAATCAGCAAGTGTAATTTAGCAAGAAAGGAACAAGGGAGTTGAGGGATGTATCAGCTATCTATTGCTGTGTAACAAACCACACCAGTATTTAGTGGCTTAAAACAACAACAATCATTCATTTTTGTTGTGAATCTTCAGTTTTTGTCAGGGCCTTGGTGGGGTCAGCTTGTTTCTGCTCAGCTAGGATGGCTCATCTACAGAATGAAGGATGCAACTTTAAGATGGTATAGTAGGCTGATGATGGCCCCCCAAAATATCAGGTCTTAATCCCTGGAACCTGTAAAGGTTAACTTATTTGGAAAAGGTGTCTTTGCATATGTGATTAAATTAAGGATCTTGAAATGGGGAGGTTATCCTGGAGTATCCGTGTGGGCCCTAAGTGCAATCACAAGTTTCCTTGTAAGAGAAGCAGAGGGAGATTTGACATACAGAAGGAAGAGATTTGACATACACAGGGGGAGAGACTGGAATCATTCAGCTACAAGCCATGGAATGCCTGGAGCACCAGAAGATAGAAATGTTAAGCATGGATTCTCCTCTGGAGCCTCCAAAGGAATATGGTCCTGATGACACATTGACTTTGGACTTTTAGCTGCCATAACTATGAGAGAATAAATTCCCATTGTTTTAAGACCCCAGTTTGTGGAAATTTGTTGTAGCACCCCTAGAGAACTAATACAGATGGTGAGCCACACAGCTGGTGAGTTGGTTCTGTCTGTCATCCATGAGCTGACACTGAGGGCTTAGGACCTTAGTTCCTCTTTTCATGAGCATCTCATGGCATGGTGGCTGGATTCCAAGGGAAAATGTCCCAAAAGAAATATGTGGAAGCTTTTCTGTCTTTTATGACTTGCCTTGGCATCGTTCCTGCCATAGTCATAGCTCCACCCAGATTCTAGGAGAGGAAACATAGACCCACTTGTCAATGGGAGGGGTGTCAAAGTCACAGGAGAAGTGGATATGAGATGGGAGATATTTCTGCAACCAGTTTTTAGAATAAACAACCTGCCACCAGAGTAATGCAAGATAATGATGATGATCGTGGTGGTGGTGATGATGATGATGATGGTGACAGTGGTGATGATGGTGGTGGTGGTGATGATGATGATGATGGTGACAGTGGTGATGATGGTGGTGGTGGTGGTGAGGATGGTGGTGATGATGGTGGTGATGATGGTGGTGGTGGTGATGATGGTGATGGTAGTGGTGATGATGATGGTGGTGATGATAATGATAACGGTGATGAAGATGATGATGATGATGGTGGTGGTGATGATGGTGGTGATGGTGGTGATGATGGTGGTGGTGATGATGATGGTGATGGTAGTGGTGATGATGATGATGGTGATGATAATGATAATGGTGATGAAGATGATGATGATGATGGTGGTGGTGGTGATGATGGTGGTGATGGTGGTGGTGGTGATGGTGCTGGTGGTGGTGGTGATGATGATAGTGATGGTGGTGATTATGGTGATGGTCGTGATGATTAGCCATGAGCTCTTAGTTGGGCACAGAGGGAAGGGAGGACATATAGAATAACGGGCAGTGAAAAGGTGGCAGAATCAATGGATCTTAGGACCTGGTGAGCTGAAAGAATCATTGACCTCTGAGTGAGTAGATGTCAGGGATTGGTAGTGCTGAAACTGAGGTTATGGAGTGAGAACAGTTGTTGTAATGATAAGGTATATAGCGTGATCATGGCAGTGAGTGACTGAGGTATGGCTTTTGAATGAGAGGAAGTCAAAGAATAATGACCAGATTGTTGGAAGGACAACTAAGTAGATAATTGAAACCAAGACTGTGTTGGAAAGAAAGACAGTGAACGAGGAGGAGTTAGAAGTGTAAGGGATCAAGGGACAGTGACCTGCAGGTCTGCGGATGACTGTGAAAGGAGGGGGTAGTGGCTGCTCTAACATAATGGGAGGAGCTTCAAAGCTGGCAGTTTTTAGGTAGGGGACAATGTTCTGGAAGTGTCAGGAGAAGTGAGGAGCAGTGTGAGCAAGAGCAGCAGTGTGAGAGAGAAAACAGGTCTCACCGAGAGAACTGCTGGGAGGGGGTCCTCAGGGAGAGTCAGATTTCATGTATCCAGAAGGGCAGTGCTCACTGAAGAAGTGTAGTCAGGGGAGAAGGGTCGCAGGGGCATAGTGGGGGGTTTGGGGAGGTGGAGAGGAGTAGGGATGTGGAGCCCAGTGGGGACAAGAGTCCCGAGGAGGGGCAATGCCCTGGGAACCCTGGAGCTCTTGTGCCATGATGTTGGTCATGATGGGATTAGACTTGAGGGTCTCAAGGCAGATAGAGGGGGTGTCTGAGCTCTGAGAACTAGAAGGAGGAGAAAAGAAGGGGTAGGAGTTTGCCAAGAATCCCAGAGCTCTGGGGCTCCCGCTTCACTCCTGTCCATAGCAGTGGAGACTTGGGGAGGTGCCATGTGTCCAGAAGGACTCAGAGCTCAATAGATGTTAGTTATCACTATCANGGGCTTAGGACCTTAGTTCCTCTTTTCATGAGCATCTCATGGCATGGTGGCTGGATTCCAAAGGAAAGTGTCCCAAAAGAAATATGTGGAAGCTTTTCTGTCTTTTATGACTTGCCTTGACATTGTTCCTGCCATAGTCATAGCTCCACCCAGATTCTAGGAGAGGAAACATAGACCCACTTGTCAATGGGAGGGTTGTCAAAGTCACAGGAGAAGTGGATATGAGATGGGAGATATTTCCGCAACCAGTTTTTAGAATAAACAACCTGCCACCAGGGTAATGCAAGATAATGATGATGATCGTGGTGGTGGTGATGATGATGATGATGGTGACAGTGGTGATGATGGTGGTGGTGGTGATGATGGTGATGGTAGCGGTGATGATGATGGTGGTGATGATAATGATAACGGTGATGAAGATGATGATGATGATGGTGGTGGTGATGATGATGATGGTGACAGTGGTGATGATGGTGGTGGTGGTGATGATGGTGATGGTAGTGGTGATGATGATGATGGTGATGATAATGATAATGGTGATGAAGATGATGATGATGATGGTGGTGGTGATGGTGGTGATGATGGTGGTGGTGGTGATGATGGTGATGGTAGTGGTGATGATGATGGTGGTGATGATAATGATAACGGTGATGAAGATGATGATGATGATGGTGGTGGTGGTGATGATGATGATGATGGTGACAGTGGTGATGATGGTGGTGGTGGTGGTGAGGATGGTGGTGATGATGGTGGTGATGGTGGTGGTGGTGATGGTGCTGGTGGTGGTGGTGATGATGATAGTGATGGTGGTGATTATGGTGATGGTCGTGATGATTAGCCATGAGCTCTTAGTTGGGCACAGAGGGAAGGGAGGACATATAGAATAACGGGCAGTGAAAAGGTGGCAGAATCAATGGATCTTAGGACCTGGTGAGCTGAAAGAATCATTGACCTCTGAGTGAGTAGATGTCAGGGATTGGTAGTGCTGAAACTGAGGTTATGGAGTGAGAACAGTTGTTGTAATGATAAGGTATATAGCGTGATCATGGCAGTGAGTGACTGAGGTATGGCTTTTGAATGAGAGGAAGTCAAAGAATAATGACCAGATTGTTGGAAGGACAACTAAGTAGATAATTGAAACCAAGACTGTGTTGGAAAGAAAGACAGTGAACGAGGAGGAGTTAGAAGTGTAAGGGATCAAGGGACAGTGACCTGCAGGTCTGCGGATGACTGTGAAAGGAGGGGGTAGTGGCTGCTCTAACATAATGGGAGGAGCTTCAAAGCTGGCAGTTTTTAGGTAGGGGACAATGTTCTGGAAGTGTCAGGAGAAGTGAGGAGCAGTGTGAGCAAGAGCAGCAGTGTGAGAGAGAAAACAGGTCTCACCGAGAGAACTGCTGGGAGGGGCTCCTCAGGGAGAGTCAGATTTCATGTATCCAGAAGGGCAGTGCTCACTGAAGAAGTGTAGTCAGGGGAGAAGGGCCGCAGGGGCATAGTGGGGGGTTTGGGGAGGTGGAGAGGAGTAGGGATGTGGAGCCCAGTGGGGACAAGAGTCCCGAGGAGGGGCAATGCCCTGGGAACCCTGGAGCTCTTGTGCCGTGATGTTGGGCATGATGGGATTAGACTTGGGGGTCTCAAGGCAGATAGAGGGGGTGTCTGAGCTCTGAGAACTAGAAGGAGGAGAAAGGAAGGGGTAGGAGTTTGCCAAGAATCCCAGAGCTCTGGGGCTCCCGCTTCACTCCTGTCCATAGCAGTGGAGGCCTGGGGAGGTGCCATGTGTCCAGAAGGACTCAGAGCTCAATAGATGTTAGTTATCACTATCATTCTCATTATTTTCTAGGTCAAGCTGCTGATTTTATAGATGAGGAGTGGACATTATTGCACTTGTCCACATTGTGTTGTAATTATTCATTTTCTTGGCTTCCCCCTAGGACTGTGAGCTCCTGGAGAGTAGGATCTTTATCTTGTTGTTTGGGAACCTACCTGAAGGACCCAGCACCATGCTTAGCCTAGAGCACTTATCAAGCAGCATGTATTGAATTAAAAAGGCCAAGAGAGATGTACTGACTTATTCGAGGTCACACAGCAAAATCAGAGCCTGGAAAAATCATCTGGGCTCCTGATTCTCAATTTTCTTTGAACTCCTGCAATATCTAAATTCCTCCAATTCTTGTAGTGGTTACTTCTTCTATCTCTTTCTCCTTTGCCCATTTATTTTTAGTGAGATCTGCAGCCCCAGCTGGAGTTTGAAGTCCAAACCCCCATCGATGTTTAAAGACTGTCTCATTTTGTTCACGTGTAATCTTCAAAGGCCCTTTCCTCCCACTGGTGATCTTCCCTGGGGTGCCCCTGGCTGGCCCTACTAAAATAGGAATTGTGGGCCAGCTAAATAGGGATTTCAGCTAACAGAATAAATTACTGACAGGGGAGAAAATAGGGTAAAAGATGGGTTATTCTGGAGCTTCCTCATCATCTGGATTGGTCTTGGCATTGGGGTTGCTTAAGTCCATTAGCCTCTGTTAATTTCTCTAGCACTTTATGGCAAAGGGGATATAATTTGGCTGGAAATACTTTTTTAAGGTGGTTCACACCCACAGCTGACAGGCTGAAATAAACCCATTTGGGGGAAGAAGTGCATCTTCTCGACCCACTCCAAAAATTTGAGGTGTGGGAGTAGAGAATTCCAGTGCCACCCAAGGCCAAGGCCACCCTCTTCATTATGGCCTCCCTCTGAGATACTGTCAGCTGGGGCTTAGAGTAACCCCTGTTAGAGTTGGGATTTGGAAAATACTGGTGAGTGGCTTCTCTGTGATCAGCTCAGGCACAATGGATTCTATTCCTTGATTTTTCCTCCTGAAAACTTCAGAGCCTGGGCAGGCACCAGGGACAGAGACAAGTACCAAAAGCGGATATCAATCCTTCCTTTAGAGGGATTGTTGTGTGTGTGCATGTGTGTGTGCGTGTGTGTGTGTGTGAGTGTGTGGATGGGGATGTGGGGATATGAGAGAAGAGAGGAAGCCAGAGATGAAAGACGTAAGAAGCAGAGGCCAGCATGTGGAAGTCCTTTGTCTAGCTCCAAGGGAAAACATCTCTTTCTTGGGGTAAGAAGAGGCAGGAGGGTGACAAATTCTCGGTCTTTGGAGGGAGTTCTGGGGAAAAGGGTGATTTTCCTTGTTGTGCCTCCAGATGGAAGACTTGGAGGTAGCATGAGGCGGATGTCCCAGGAAGACAAAGCACAACACACCCTGGCGAGGTGCTTTCGATCACACCCGGCGTCTTCAGTCATCTGCTGCGGAGCATGAACTTGAGTCCTGCAGTCACCGCATGGAGTCAAGTGGCCTCTCAGGTCATCTGAGACAGAGTGGGAAAGCAGAGGACTCTTGGGATTCTCTTTTTCCCTTATGTCCCCTACACAATCCACGGGCAAGTCCTGTTGGCGCCATAGCCATATACGTTCCCACCTGCCTGCTGCCTGTGTCTTTGCTGTGGGCATCCCGGTCTAAGCCGTTATCTCCTCCCCCTGCACAGCCGCAGCAGCCTCTTTTTTAAAAAGTTTAATTAATTTTTTTCACTGTACATGTTTATGGGGTTCAGTTTGTTGTTTCAATACATGCATATATTGTGTAGTGATCCAATCAGAGTAATTAGCATATTTATCCCCTAAATATGTATCCTTTTTTTTGGTGGTTATAACACTCAAGATCCTCTGTTCTGACTATCTTGAAATATACAGTGTAATGTTATTAGTTATTGTCACCCTAGAGCATCAGAACTTACTCTTTCTATCTAACTGGAACTTTTTAATTTTGTGCTGATCTAACACCCTTTCCAGATTCCCCTTCCCCATCTCTTTCCCTATCTCTGGTAACCACTATTCTACTCACTATTTCTTTTCTTTTTCTTTTAAATTTATTTATTTTTTTGATTGACCCATGATAATTGTATATATTTATGGAGTTCGATATGATATTTGGGTACATTCTCCCTTCTGTTTTGATGCATCTTTTCTTGTAACATAAACTTTCAGGGCAGAAAAGAGAATCCTGTCTACCTCTCATGGCAGAGGGAGAAAGGGAGCCCAGAGAAATAAAAGCACCTTGCCCAGGTCACACAGCAGCTCAGCAGCAGAGTCGAGACTAGAACCCAGTTCTTCTGCCTTCACACTATGACATTCAGCTGTGGGGAGTCAGTGGCAAAGCTTGGTTTGGGTTCAGCTTGGGCAGGAAGTCCATGGCCCAGTCTGGTTTGGCCAGGCCCCCGGGCACAGTGTGAGTGGCAGCAGTCAGAGGCCATTAGGGGCATGTGAGCCTCTTTTGCTCAACCCCCATCTACAAACATTATCCTTGGAGACAGCCTTGGCTGTGATGGTGCGCCCACAGGCCCCCGGGCACAGTGTGAGTGGCAGCAGTCAGAGGCCATTAGGGGCATGTGAGCCTCTCTTGCTCAACCCCCATCTACAAACATTATCCTTGGAGACAGCCTTGGCTGTGATGGTGCGCCCGGTGCTGGCGCATGTGACAGATTGCAGCCCTGCAGCCTCTGAGGCCTCCCTGCTGGGGAGGTTTGAGCTGAGGTTTTCATCAGAAGAGAAGGGCAAGTCTGAGTCCCCCATGGTCTCACCCAAGCTGATAGGACCCTGGGTTCAGCCAGTCTTGCTGCTCTAGGATGGTGGTTCTCATAGGGAGCAGTGCTGTCCCCTGCGGGGTATTTTGTGTACTTATGGGGGTTTCTAGTTGTCCCAATGTTTGGGGGAGCTATTAATAATTGGTGGGTGGGGGCCAGAGATGCCCAACATACTCCCTTGTGCTGAAAAGTTCCATATTACAAAGAATCAACTTGCATCCTGTGAGACTTTCACATGTCTCACTGGACATGTATGTAAGTGAAAGACCTGTCTGTAGTCATATATGTCTAGATCTCTCTTTCTCTCAATGAATATATATAATCAAAGTATTTTGTGTCTGGTTTTAAAATACACTGAACTTTCCTATAATGCAACTTCTGGGTATATCAAGGGAACGCTATACTTTGTTTTGTTCAAAACGTTACCAGAAGTTGTTCACCATTTCAGAAAATCATGCCACAGGTGGCAAGGCCAAGTGCAATTGAAGACCCCAGTGCCATCCTTCCATCTCAGTCTGCCTTTGTAGTGGCAAATTCAGGAGGGTACTTTCTTTGCCCTTATTTCAAAATGCCAAATAGAGAGAAAAAGGGTCAACAATACTCAGTTAAGTATTGTCTTACATCTCTTAAATCCCAACCTACTCATTAGAAAGAGGTGCAGACATCTGATTACTTCATGTGTCTCCTCTGTAGTCATGTCTGAACATTTACTTATTGAAATATATATTATTTTGTTATGAGTTGTCTCCTTTTCTTTATCTTTGTAATACATTATTTGATTTTTAAAAGTTATGTAGGCAAGTTATCCTATGCATGGATTTTATTTCATTGTACTAAAGCGGATATTACTAAATAATTTCTACAAAAGAGGGAATTTGGATCTGAGAGGAGAATAAAGCCTGTTGCCTCCTCTCTGGGGCACACATCTGGTTTGTCAATGCCATTTAAATCCCGTCTTCTGGGTGAAAAATCATCTCCTGGTTTTTCTTTCTGGAATAACCTCCAGCTGTGTGATCATTTATTCACTTATTCATTCAACATGTATTAGGACCTGCTATGTGCCAGGCACATTGCTAGGCACTTTAGGTGCATTATCTCATTTAATTCTCATGGAAACCCCACAGAGTGAGAGTTATTATCCTTCTCTTGCAGACACAGGTCCAGGTTCTGATAAGCTCCCAGGCCAGTGTAGGAGACAGTCAAGTAAAGGGGCATCTGCAGCCCAGTGTGGTCAGTGAATTTGTGGGGCAGGCATAGAGGTGGCAGGAACCAGAGGAGGGCTGTCTAGCTCTGTTCCAGAGGAAGAAAAGATTGTTTTAAGGAGGGTTCCTGATGGATCTGAATTCAGCCTTGACAGAAGAGTAGGGATCAGGCAGATAGAAGAAGGAAGTAGTTCTTGGCTGAGGATACAGTTGCAAGGGTACTGTGGCAGGAATTAGCATGGCAGGCCTGGAGTACTAAATGCTGTTCACTATAGTTGAATGGGGGTGATGAGAGAGGAGGCTTTGGGCAGGCAGGAGGCAGCCTCTGGTGGGGGTGCATGCGCTCCCTGGGTGCAGCCCTGATGATCTTTCACTTTGTCCCAAAGGCAATAGGGAACCATGGAAGGATATATGCGGTTGAATGATACAGTCTGTGTGTTGTGGCTTAGAGTAATCACTGATGTGGCAATCTGGAGGAATTGGTGGGGACATAACTGAAGGCAAAGAGACTAGGTCAGAGGATCTTAGCACAATTAAGTAATTCATTAATTACTTCAAATATTTACTGAGTATCTCCCATAGTATAGTCACTGCGTGAGGTTGGCCATAAGCCCATGAAATAGGAAGTCTGACCATGTGTTAATTCCTGTTGACCCAGTATGAGCCAGAATTATGACATTAATTAGGTTCCTGGGCCACACTGGGCCCATGGTCTTCTGTGGCCCCAGACATTGGGTACCCAAATCACTTACAGTGGTAATCCAATTACCACTTCCCTCCAAAAGCAGCAAGAAAGTCATCTGGTTCTGGCTGGACTTAATTATAAATAATTTATTATTATTCTGAAACATTTTCTAATTGACTGAATATTAGTTGACTGGGGCTCCATGCAGAAGATGAAGATATTAAACTGTTATTACACAAATGCTTGTTTGTGTTCATCCCCACGGGGCAGAATCATCAGCTCTGGCTGCACTGAGAAATGTTGCTGTACTGGATAGAGTTCTCCCCAGAAGCTGAACATGTTTAGCCTTAAAGGCCAGTTAGTCTCAAGGGTGATGTAGGGACCAAGGTGGTGACTGGAGATGCTGGTGGAAGAGAGATGAGTAGATGTATGATCCTCAGGGAGAAGGACACGAAAGCACACAAGGCTGGAAAGCTGACTGAGCTAGCCCTAACCCTAACCCTTTCTGCTTAAAGTCTTCAGAGACCTGTGTGCCCTCATTCACCTATTCACAAAAATTAATACAGCACCTACCATATATCGCAGAGATCAAAACAGACGTCCTCGTGGAGCTTACAATTTATTGAGGGATACAGATATTAAATATCTAATTATACAAATGATTATTTAATTATAACTGTGGTAAGTGTCATGAAAGGAAAGTTCCAGGTAGTGTGAGAAGGAATGACCGATCTTGGGGTGGGCTTCCTTGAGGAAGGGATGGTTGGGATGAGACTGGAAAACAAGCAGGAGGCAGCAAGGTGGAGCAGAGAGTGTGACGGGGCAGAGGGAACAGCGGCTGCAAAGGCTCAGAGACAGGCCACACACAGAAGTCTAGCAAAGGTGAAGTGTGGTCAATGGAGAGGCTGTGAACCTGAGAGAAATGACATGTGACTCAGGCAGGGAGGTGGAGGGTGATGCATTGGGTCTCCTCAAATACTTCAACAAAATCAAAGGGTCAAATTAAATCCTGGGATGACAACTAGGTTAGGCCTTGAGTGTTAACTGATCTATTAATGGTGTGCCTGGGAGAGCTCTGTTGAGAAGGATTCTGATGTTCTATCCAGGTTTAGTGATGATGAATAGCAGCATTGCTTAGTGATGACTGCCATGTGTAAGGGAAAGAAACTGGTTGCTTACAAGGCCATTATTTGCTGCCCCAGTTACTAGTGCTGTTAACAAACCACCCTAAAACTTAGTGGAGTAAAACAACCATTCTATTATGCTCACAGATTTTATGGGGTAGGAATTTGGACAGGGGATAGTGGCAGGGATGGCTTGTCTCTGCTTCTCAATGTCGGAGGACTCAGGTGAGAAGACTTGAACGTTGAGGGTGACTTGATGGCTAGGGACTGAGATCGTCTGGTGGCTCTTTCACTCACATGACTAGCTCTGGGTTGATCTCATTTGAAGGTTGGGCTCAGCTAGGGCGGTTGATCAGAGAATCTGTACTCATATGACTCATAGCTGGCTTTAGGTTGGGCTCACTTGAAGGCTGGACTCGGGCAGTTGATCAGAGCACCTGTGTGTCTTGGGCTCCTCTCATAGAGTGGTGGCTGGGTTCTGGATGGAACACTCTGGGAGAAGATGTCAGGAGAATAAGCAGCCCAAGAGAACCACACAAAAGCAACATGACCTTTGCTAATGTGGTCTCTGAAGTCAAGTAGTGTCTCTTCTGTTGTATTCTATTGGCTTTCATTTCAAACACAACGGGAGAGAATCATGAAGAGGATGAAGGAGAGTTGAAGAATTTGCAGACATGTTTTAAAACTGCCACATATGCTGACCACTTATATTAGTCAAGTTTCAACTACAATAAGATTGCATAATAAACAGGTCCCAGATTTCAAATGCTCACAACATCAGATGCTCATTTGTCTGCTCCTGAATCTGTTGGTTGGCTGTTGTTTGCCAGACTAGGCTGGGCTTGTTGGCTCACTCCAGACTTCTGGTTGGGTTCAGGTCTGCTCCATATGTATTAATTCCAAGTCCCAGGCTAGAGGAGCAGGAGTTCTCTGGATCATGCTCTTCTCAAGGCAGGACAAGAGGTCAAGTCAAACCATGTAAGCATGTCCACTAAACTTCCACTGGTCCCAGCAAGTCACATGGCAAGCCCAACATCAATGGGGTGGTGGGATGTCCTCCAATCACTTTATTGGAAGGCACTGCAAAGCCACATGGCAAAGGGTGTGGGTGTAATTCCACAACAGGGAGAGAGTAAGGAGATGTGAACAATGATCCAGTCTTCCACATTTTTATAGATGAATTCAAAGAACGTTTGTAGCTTAAATGTTCGTATTATATTCTAAATGTTGTAAATCAGTTACTCAGGCTGAAAGTCCTGACACTCTTGACTCTTTTTCTCTACACCAATCACAAATTCTTGGTTCACAACCATTTTACTATCTATCTATCTATCTAGCAACTTAACTGTCTGTATTGTGTTGCTTTTCTACACTGTCTGCCTTAGTTTAGGGAATGAGTCATCACTCCTTATTTATACTATTACATTTGGTTTTAACCAGAAAGATAAGTTTTCTGCCCTCATAGATCTCACGAGCTGGTGAGGGAGAGAGATGATAATATAAAAGAAGATAGAAAATTTATATATTTTGCCAAATGCTGTGAAACATACAGCATTCTGAGACATAGAATAATGATGAAATTGCTGTGAAACATACAGCATTCTGAGACATAGAATAATGATGAAATTGCAGGGGAGATCTAATTTAGACAGGGTGATCAGGAAAGACCTCTCTGAGAAGATGCCAAGGCCTGAGAGGTGAGAGGTAGCTAGGAGTGAGAATACCAGGTAGGGAAAGGTGTTGCAGGCAGAGGGAACAGCATATGCAAAGGTTCAGAGGCAGGAAAATGTTCAGCATGATCAAGGGACTGTAAGGATTTTAGTGTGAGGGGGTCACAGGGAAAGAGAAGGAGAGTGGCAATCACATGATTGGCCTAGCCACCAGACTTTCCCCCTACAACCCGACCCTCACATGCATCAAGGCTGAACTATCTGAAGTTTACTCCTGAAACTTGAGGGGTTTCTGCTGCTCCCAGGATTAATCTAAGCCATCCATTTCAGCCTTTGAGACCTCTGTCATAAAATAACATCCTCTTCCTCTGCTATTACTCATCCTCCACTCTGGTGCAACTGGTCTACCCATCAGTTCCTGAACCCATCTATTAAACAGATTTTTCACCTTTGTTGTTCAGTGTACAGGACAGACCAGTCTTGGTAGAATTGTGCTCAGGTTTAGAACTCACTTGGTAAGAGGGTTGGTGGTGCAATGGAGGACTGTGGTGGGGAGATCCCTGGAGCTCAGTAGCCAGGAAGTAGGGTAATATTTAGCCTGGAGAAAAGTAGTATCAACAGCTAAACCTCGTTGAATGTTTCCTGCATGTTAAGCACTATGATGAGGTATGAGGCAGATAATATTTTTATTCCCGTTTTTTCAGATGCCCAAACAGAGGCTCATAGAATCTAAGTAACTTGCCACACAGAGAAAGTGATAGAGCCAATATCTGAACCTAGAAAGCTGACTCCAGAGTGCCAGTTCTTAGCCACAATGCTAATCTATTTTATGATAGACCTACTTTATTCAACATTAAACAATTAAAACAATTATTGCAATCTTTCTATGTACCAGGCATGGACCTACAGTAAAATATCTGATTCATTCACATTTGTTCATGCTTATAACTCTGCCCTCTCTCTTTAACTCAACAGGTATTTATTGAATGTCTACTATACTTCTGGAGTTTGGACCAGATATTGCCAAAGAGATTTGTTCCGTAGAGGGGGAGAGTTGGAAAACACAGGAGAGGCTTCTTGGAGACAGGGGTCAGCTCAGTGATCAGTAAGAGTTTTATGATATGCAGGGGCCTCACCCAATGGAGAGAAGTTCTTTGGTAGGTAGTGAGCTCTCCATCTTTGGAAATATGCAAGCACTGCTAAAGAGACTTCTGGCTTGATGGACTTGGCTCAGACAGCTTCTAAAGCTTTCCCAGCAGTAAAGTTTCATCATTATAAATCAGTGCTTCTCAAAATGAATTTCCTCAAATGACCTTGGAGTGTAATGTGTATATTTAAAATACAGATTCCAAGGTCCACCTCAGACCTCCGAATCAGAATGTCCATTGTAGGGCCGGCCTGGTGGCGCACTGCTACAGTGCGCCGCTTGGGAGTGCAGTGGCGCTCCCGCCGAGGGTTCGGATCCCACATACAGACCGGTTCCCGCTCACTGGCTGAGCGAGGTGCACGGGCAACACCGAGGGTTGCGATCCCGTTGCCGGTCCTGGTCCGGTATGGACGCGACACTGAGGGTTGCGATCCCGTTGCTGGACACGAAAAAAGACAGAAAGGTAAAAAAAAAAAGAAAAAAAAGAAAAAAAAAAAAAAAAAAAAAAAAAAAAAGGAAAAAAAAAAGAATGTCCATTGTAGCAGCCCAGGAATCTACATTTTAACATGTTTCTCAAGTGATTCATAAATTCTGAGGTTTGAGACCCTTTTGGTATCAAGACAGAGCTAGTGATGGGGCCAAGTCCTTTGGACAATGAGTTTGGAAAACAGCTATTGAGTTCTGGCTTTTCTAATAACTCACCCACTGTGTAACTTTGGGAAAGTCCTTTCTCCTTTCTGGGCCTCAGTTTCTCCATCTATAAAAAAGAGGTGTTGACCTATCATGCCAGGATTTTGTGAAAGTAAAGAATCCTTTTGTAAAGCAAAAACCTAGCCTCTAAGTAATAAGACTCTGATTTTTGTAAAATATTTTAAAAGTGGAAAATTGTTCAGAGAGTCCATACACTTATTTTATTTTATCGTGGCAAGAACACTTAACAGGAGATCTACCCTCTTAACGGATTTTTAAGTGTACAATACAGTGTTGCTATCTACAGGCACAGTGTTGTACAGCAGATCTCTAGAACTTACTCATCTTGAATAATTGAGACTTTATGCCCACTGATTAGCAACTCCGCATTTCTCCCTACCCCCAGTGCCAGGCAATCACCATTGACTCTCTGCTTCTTTGAGTTAGACTATTTTAGATACTTCACATAAGTGGAATCATGCAGTATTTATCCTTCTATAACTGGCTTCTTTCATTTTGCATAATGTAGTCAAGGTTCATCCATGTTCCATATTGCGGGAATTCTTTCTTTTTTTAAGGCTGAATAATATTCCACTGCATGTATATACCACATTATCTTTATCCATTGTCCATAATGGACATTTGGGTTGTTTCCGTATCTTGGCTATTGTGAATAATATTGCAATAAACATGGGAGTACAGATAGTTCTTTGCGATCCCTATTTCAATTCTTTCAGATAAATACAAAGTAGTAGGATTGCTGGATAATATGGGGGTTCTGTTTTCAATTTTTTGAGGAACCTCCATACTGTTCCCATTCCATACTGGCATTCCCACCAACAGTGTATGAAGGTTCCAGTTTCTCTCCATCCTCACCAACAGTTATTGTCTTTTGCTCTTTTGATAATAGCCATCCTAATTGTTGTGTGATGATAGGACACCAAGTGCTTCATAAGTTTTTACAGGAGCTGGGTGGGTTTGTTGTTGTTTGCTGCTGGTTTTGTGTGAGACCTAAAACAAATAAACAAAAATTTCTAATTCCTAAAACATACATTGAGATACTGCCTCACCCCAGTTAGACTGGCTATAATCAAAAAGACGGTGAATAATAAATGCCAGCAAGAGTGTGGAGAGAAGGGAATGCTCCTGCACTGTTGGTGGGACTGTAAATTAGTACAACCACTATCCAAAACAGTATGGAGGTTTCTCAAACAACTACAGATAGATCTTCCATATGATCCAGCAATCCCACTTCTGGGTATATACCCAGAGGAATGGAAATCATCATGTTGAAGGGATGCCTGCACTCCCATGTTCACTGCAGCTCTATTTACAATAGCCAAGACATGGAACCAACCTAAATGTCCATCAGTGGATGATTGCATAAGGAAACTGTGGTATATACACACCATGGAATACTACTGTGCCATAAAAAGAATGAAATTCCCCCATTTGCAACAACACGGATGAGCCTGGAGAAACTTATGTTGAGTGAAATAAGCAAAGCACAGAGGGATAAATACTGCATGTCCTCACTCATATGTGGGAAGTAAGAGAGAAAGAAGGAAGGAAAGAAAGACCACAGTAGTGTATTGGACTTGCAGAGGGAGAGAACATACCTTGGGATACAAAGTGGAGTCAGGGGCAAAAGGGGAGGGGGAGGGAGGTTGGGGATAATAGGGTGGGGGACACGGTGTACAAATGCAATTTGTGGTAATGGGCATGCTGCCAGTATGGATCTTTCCTTCACATCTTGGGCACGAGGGGTGACAATCAGCTTTGTATCTCATGAATATTCATAACCAATAAAAACCCATATATATATATCTGCTGTA
>NW_007728009.1:211540-273121 GCF_000696425.1 Galeopterus variegatus | reverse complement strand
ATATATATATATATATACATTTTCTCCTTTAATCTTTTTTAAAAATATAATTTATTATAAGCAAATTATTATTACAAATGGTGATTTTTCTTTATGCCCTTTACCCAACCTATCCCTCCCCAAACCACCCCCCTGCCTCACCCCCATCTCTAGTATTCTGAAAGTTCAAGGAATTTATTTTAAACATATTTTAAAGGAGAAAGAAGAATGAAAAGATTTTAGAAAAAAATGTTTAATGTAGTTGATAGTAATGCTGACAAGTCCTCAAGGAAACTCAGCTGAAAACCACCTCTTCCACCATGAAAGATGCCCACATCCTTTGGAAATGGATCCAGTTGAGGATGTAGCTGTCTTAGGTTAGGCTTCCTGAAGACAGAATCTAGAGGAGGTTTGTAAGCAGTAGGTATTGGTTCAGTGTAGCTCTTGGGATCACACCTGTGGGAGAAAGGGATGTAGGGCTGGGCAGAGGGAGGATTTGAGAAGCACTGTGTTTGCAGCAGAGACCTCAGCTTATCTACAGAAAGCGCTAGAGCTGGGATGGCCTCCAGAGTTGTTCTTAATTAAGGTAAGAGCCCCAGGTCTTTGTATCTCCACACAGAAGTGGGCTGCACCTGGGGGGGGGGGCATGACTGTGGGTGAGGCAGCTCCCTTGAGCTAAGGGCAGTTCCTAGAGAAGGACACTGTGCAAGCCACCTGCAGCCAACACTCCCAGAAGAAGCTAGGGAAATTAGTGCCTTGGTCCTGGAAAGGTACCTGGAAGGCACATAACAGTGTCCATGATAGCAGCATGAGGGTCTCACCATGGGAAGGCAATCTTGGCAAATCTGCCATCCATCTGAGAGGGCACTTACAGGAGTGTGAGGCTCATGGGGGCAAGATCCAAATTTTGTTTATCTTTCAGCATAATTTAGCCTCGCAGATTCTAGAATGGGTACCCAACAGATATGTACTATCAATTATGTTTCCAATAATAATAATAATAATAAAAATAATAATAATAAAAAATAATAAAATATTCTAGAATGGGAATGCCCAGGGGACTTTTTTTTTTTTTAAATCATGAATGAATGAAAGAATATGAAGCTGGAATTAAGTCATGCTGAAGAATTATTCTGAAGGACATAGCTGCTCCGTGGAAGGAAATGAAATCCAAGTGTTTCACTTCTGTTTCTAGTCCCCATAAACTCTTGTTTTATTTTATTCATTTACTCATTCATTCACTTAGTTTTTATTGAGCAGCTATTGTATGTCAAGCCTTATGCTAGGCATCCTGGATGCTAGACACTGAGGACCTCATAGTCTTGTGGGTGAAACCAAATCACCAACAAAAATGATTTGTTGTGGCGAGATAGGAGCTTCAAAAAAGAAATATTCAAGGAGCAGGGAGAGCACTGAGTAGGGAATAACTCTGCCTAGTGAGTGGTATCTTATAGGAGGGATATTTGAATAGGACTCTGAAATGTGAGCAGGAGTTTTCCAGGCAGGAAAAAACAGTTCTTATCCTAATATTATTGCACTCGTTTCAATCCAGGCCAAGGCAGGCTGTTTTATACTTTCATTGCAACCCAGCAAAGATTGAGTGGAAATACAGAAAACTTTGAGCAGCTTTGGGAATGGGATAACTCCGTCTCTATCAAGTTCTGAGGCTTTCATGACAATGTCAAGGGCGACCTAGAGAGAAATGTGCTTTATGTGGAATTGGTTTGGTTTAGCTCAGATGTCCCCTACTGGACCATATTGCTCTTCTTCATAGCATCCAAGCCCAAATCACAGAAGACACAGTCGTAGATTAAAGTTTCATGGTGATTAAAGATCCCCTTTCTTCTGTCCATTCCTTGCCCCTAGGATTTAGCATTGAATTAGCCTAACATTCATTATCCAGGGAGTTCCAAAGTTTTCAGTGTAATGCATTGGCCCAAAAAAGAAACCAGCATCATATTTTAAAAGTCACGGTTGCAGTTGTTTTTGGTGAATTACCATTTATACATTTTCCATCTGGGAGTATTTTTCTGGAGTACCACCTGTTTTTTCCCCATTTGGTAGTAGAGAATCCAACAGATCATATCTCAGAATAAATGCATTTTATCTATAGTAGTTTTCCACATTTTTCAGCAGCTTTTTTATAATCTCACAAAACAATCTCCCTTATATACAAACCTGCTTTTAAAGCTACAAATAGACACGGACACTTTAAATTTTTTTTCCCCCAAATCTCTCATGAGAGCCCTGGGAAGTCAATTTAAAGAGAGAAACTCAAAATGACAGTGAAGATGTTGAGAAACTCGAGATGGGAGACACATCTTGTACTCAGAGCACTTCAATAAACTGCAGAGAAGACAGGGAAGAAAAACCTTGGAGTCGTGGGGAACCTGAGCAGAGAGAAATCCTGTCTTTGAATCCAAGGGATCTGGATTTCGAATTTCCTCTGTCCTTCTCGTTTCTGTGAGACTCTGAATAGGTTACTTAACCTCTCTGGCTCTTTATTTTCTCATCTGATAATTAATGAACCCTCCAGAGCAGTAGTTTGATGAAATGATGCCCGATGGTGTTAGTTTCCTTCCTGTTCACGTTGCTTACTCTGCAGGGTTCCTGGGTGAAAACTTACCTCTGCACTCTCAACAAGTATCTCCCACCCAGTAAGAGCAAAGGGCTCTGGGATTGTATTTTTTAGAAAAGTGCCAAGGAGTATCCAAAGCCCCAGAATAAACATAAAGCATCTTCCAGATGGTACAATTTTATACTATGGCAACTTATTTAAAGCAGTTTTCAAGTTAAAATAATCATACCTGTACTGTAATGTAGATGGCTAATTCTATGCATTTCATTTTAATACTCAGAATTCAAAAGAACTTCTTGTGGGGAGCTGTGGGCAGTGCCTATGGGGCTTCTGGGGGCACAACTTTATGCTCCTCTGGCTTTAGGGGATTATGGTTCGGGGGAAGGGTTTGGAACTGCTTAGGAGCTGCTGAAAGACCTCTTTGGTCATTATCACATACCCTCCAGGGGAGAATCAAAGAAGTTGTGTCAGGGAACCGAAAAGGACTTTTGAAATGTGATGATTTGTTTTGACAGGTGGGTATGAGAAAATGTGCTAAGACTGTTAGACAGATGGTCCCTAAATAAAGCATCCCGGTCATCTATCGGTTAGGAGTATGGGGCTCCCGAAGACAGCCTTTTCTTAGGACTGTATCGTTCGAGTAGTCCTGCAATATGTCATCCAAACTGGGACATCTGAGAGTGCGGGGTGGGGGGTGGGGGCTATTAATAATTACACCATGATGACAGGCACAAACCAGGGCTGCTGGTGGTCTAGAGCCTAGAGTGACCCTATGCATAGTGCTGTATTTTCTTGATTCCAAGAGCCCACGAATCCTATGACACATGATTGATTTCATAACAGCTTTTTGGAAACAAAGAGAAAATAATTATGCACATCCATTGTAAGATGCATGCTGATTTCAGAAATGCTCCATTTAAATGTTTTAGAATTGAGAAAATTCATGTTTCTTGTATTTGGGAAAATTAGCAATTCTCCCTAGCATGTTAAAGGAGTGCACTCTGAGGAGTGGCGTCAAGAGAAAGCCTCTTCAGCTGGTGTAACCCACCCTAGGGCTGCTCACATCCCCTTGACCCCTAGGGAGGCAGGCTAAGGATGCTACTGAAGGTAACTGATCCACTCTCTTTCCCCAAGCCCATGCTTTCAAGAGGCTGGGAGTCTAGTTGGAGAGTTAGCCAGGTAAACAGGAAATCACCGAAATGGGAGATACAGAGATGGAGTCTAATAATTCATGATGTGGACTGGGTAAGGAGTCTTTTGACCCAAAGTGTTGGTCCAAGACTGGAGGGGTTGCACAGGATAGGTAGGGGGTAAGGTTTTGAGGAGGGGTGGCATCTAGTCAGATTCACATGTTAGGAAAAGCCCTCTGGCTGTCTATTCTCAGAGGGGTCTGGAGAGGAGAAGGCCAGGCTAGAGGCCAGAAGAGCAATTGGGGGTACTGGTCTAGACTAGACTCACTAGACTGTGGTCTAGGCGAGAAATGATGACGCTCGATTAGGCAGTGCTGATGGTGGGGATACAGGAAAGGGTCCCCTTGGAATTCCTGGTTCCTCAGGACTTCAATGCCATGGACACAAAGCATGGAGAGCAAAGAGTGCCTTTATGCAAATGAGAAGAAGACACCCTTTTCTACAGATGAATGCAGTCCTGTGTCAGGGCTCAGGGCTTGGCCAGAAGTCCCCACTCACCTTCTGCGCCAGGCATGCCTGGGAAGACATAATCTTCCCACTGAACACGGGTGCATGGAGAGAGAATTAACAGGACCTACTTGTTATTGGGTACAAGGGTGGGCTTGGGAGGGAGATGGAGTGGAGGATAATGTCCAGGTTCTGGATGGAGCCACCACCGTCAGGGAGGTGACGAGAAACACTGCAGGGGAGGAATTAGATGGAGTGGGAGAGAGATGATGAGCTCTACCTGGAACCTGTCAAGGAGGAGGGTCTGCTGGTCCACGGGAGAGATGCCCATCAGGCAGCAGCTCTGTGGATCTGGAACTCAGAAGACAGGCCTGGGCTGGAGAACTGATTTGGGAACCCTGGGCTTGGGGGTCCAAGCTGAAGCCATGGGAGGGATGAGAACATCCAGGGAGGGGATGCTGAGTGAGAGAGAAGAGGATGAGAGGAGCATCTTCTCCACCAGGGCATCCACAGTAGGGGCCAGTTTACCCAGGGGACATGGAGTCCAAGCTTGGACATGCTGGGTTGCGGGTGCCTGCAGGTCATCAGATGGCAAGAGTCAGGTGGTCTGGAGCTCAAGAGAAGACAGGAAGAAGTTATGGATTTGGGGGTCTTCATATACCAGATATTGCCTTTGGAAGGGGAAAGAATTTTGGATTGGCTGAGGAGGACTGGCGTTCTAGCCGTTTACTCATAGTGTGACCTTGGGAAGTTGTCTCTTCTTTTTGTTTTTGTCTTTTTTCGTGTCCGGCAACGGATCGCAACCCTCAGTGTCGCACCCGTACTGGACCGGGACCGGCAACGGGATCGCAACCCTCGGTGCTGCTCCCACACCTCGCTCAGCCAGTGAGCGGGAACCGGTCTGCATGCAGGATCCGAACCCTTGGCGGGAGTGCCGCCACGCCCCCAAGCAGCGCACTGTAGCAGTGCACCACCGGGCCAGCCCAAGAAGTTGTCTCTTTTTGACCTCCAGTTTGTCCCTTTGAAAACAGGGCAGTTTAATGAGAGGTAAGATTCTAAGAGTGTGTGTTGTAAGATGTGTGTGATAAATTGATCTCACAACACAGATTATATTCATTCATTCATTCCTTTGTTTATCAAATAGTTATTCAGCACCTCTTTTGTTCCAGGCCCTGTTCCAGGCCCTGGGATAGAGTAGGGAATCAACTGGAAAACAACCTGTTCTCCAGGAGCAGAGAGTTTAGTGCAGAGACAGGTAACATAAAAGGTAAACAAGTACGCGAATAAGATCATTCCAAATAGCTGTAAGTTGTCTGAGGAATATGAACTGCAGTGCTGTGATTGAGAAAGACCTGGCATGGGGTGGGCTCAGGTAGACACTGCAGTCCAGGAAGAGCCCTCTGAAGAGGAACATTTGAACCAAGACCTGAATGATAAGGACTGAGCTTTGGATAACTCTAGGCAGAGTCCTGGGGGAGGAAGAATTAATGGAAAGGCCTTGTGTTGGGGCCTGGCACGGGGTGGCCAGAGCTAAGAGGGGATAGAGTCAGGTGCAAGAGGTGGGCAGGGATCAGAGAACGGAGGGCTTTGCAGGCCATGGTGAGGAGTTCGAGTTTCATTTTGGCTGTGACGGGAAGGCACTAGTGTCTTAACAGGGTGGTCATGGATTTGATTTGTATTAAAAGTTAAAATTCATGTTGGCTGCTGTGCACAGAATGAATGGAGTCCCCTTGGAGTGGTAGTGGGCAGGCCAGTAGAGAGGCTGGTGAGGGATGGTGGTGGCGACCCCTGACACAGCCAGCATTTCAAAGATCCCTGGTGAACTCTCGCCACAAGATATTTCGTGTTGCCAATGTCTGTCTCTGAAAGCCCTGGTCAGGGTGATTCGCCCAGCGTTGCAAAGTAGAAAATGAGACAGACAACATCAGTCACCCAGAGGAAAATTTCAGGACACCGAACAAGGGGATTTAAAAAAAGGATAATCCTGAAAAACCTGCCTTCTGGTTATCTCCGTGCTTCAGCGGTGCACACGGGGGTCGCCTGACCAGGAAGCATCACGGAGGCAAAGGCAGCAAGAACATGGTCATTTCAGGCCAGACCCTCTGCTTCAGAGGAGCATGTTCGTATCGCCAAAACAACAACAACAACAACAAAAAAGCACAAAGGCTTTTTTTTGAATCCTTCTGAAACATTCCTTGGATTGTGGGGACAAGAGTCACCCTCCCTCACTACCCTCCCTGTCCCATTGGCTCCCCACCTCCCCACCTTCACTTACACTTACATATGTTTGTTGGGCATATGAAGGTGAGCACTGGGGAAGAAACGTCCGCTCCTGCTCCCCATGCTCTGTTTTCTTCACTATCCCCAGGCCTTTTGTGTCCCCAAATGGGAAGAGGATGGACAAATTGTCAAGCAGAGGAGGAAGTGCTAATCTGATTGTCAGACCCCAACATGTACAGGGCAATATTTTACTATTGTCTATTTCAATGAACTCCCTTACAGTGGGTCCCACTGCAGTTGGAATGCAGACTCAGATCCATAAATAACCTTCAAGTCCTTGCAGGATCTGGTCCCCAACACCCTGTCTGTCATCAGCACCCACCACTCTCCCCTATTCTTGCTACACTCCAGCTACGCTGCTCTTACTTCAGTCTTTTGTATACATTGTATGCTTTCCAACCCCAGGGCCTTTGCACAGGATGCTCCTTCTTCCTGGAAGGCTCTTTTCCTCACTCCTCACGTGACTCACTCTTTTTCCTTTGGGTCTCAGCTTCTCACCCACACCTTGTGTGGTCTTCCCTCACCAGCCCAACTGAAGCAGATCTTCCCCTTGTCATCTGCCATCTGAGCCTTTTCTGGTTCTTTTCCTAAGCCTGACACAATCTGCCAACATTTCACTTGCATGCTTCCTTGTGTAAAGTGTCTTCCTTTCTAGAAGGTGAGCACCATGAGGGCAAAAATAACTTCTGCCTTATTCACTACCCTCAGCACCCAGAAACAGTGCCTGGGATATAACAGGGGGGCTCAGTTAATATTTGTGGAATGAATACATGATTCCTGGATTCGTCGGGGGTGGGAGGAGATCTCTGCACTGTCCTCCAACTCTAAGGTCCTTGTAGTTTACAAATCTTGTATCACTGAAGCCGTGGTGACTCGCCCTGGAGCCATGACACACTAGTACAGCTTTCCACCTGGATGAAGAGGCCTCTGGGCTAGACAGGGAGAGGCTGCCCCAGAAGTTAGGGAGTCTGCACGCCTCCCCCACAGGGCCCATTCAGGAAATTGCAGGCGGTGCCCTTCTTCCTGGCTGCACACCATGTCCCAGACACAACATTAGACCACGCTGCCCCATGCCAGCCGGAGCCTCAGGAGTGGCCCTAAATCACACAGCTGTCCCAAGGCGGGAGGTAACCCGGGCCTTGGTCACAGATCACTGGGCACGTGGCAGACGTCGTATATCACCCAACTCCATAAAGCCTCCGTGCAGCACCTGGGGAAGCTGGCTTGAAGCACTTCGCTGAGCAGCAGCTTGGGAGTAATTGTCCTCACATGTAACTCTCCCTGTGCTCAAGAAGGCTCTCTCTCTCTCTCTCTCTCTCTCTCTCTCTCTCTCTCTCTCTCTCTCTCTCATTTTTCCCTCTTTTTCCTTCTCACTCTATTTTTCTCTTTCTCCCTCCCTCCTTCCCTTCTTTTCTCTTCCTCTGTTTTCTAGGAGGGAGTGGTACTAGTGTTGTCCTTGTTTACAAATATGCAGCATGATCAAGGTAGATAAACTGAGGCAAAGGATGGAGAACTCACGGGGGGAGGGGATGTCACAGAGCACAAGGATGGCAAATCCAGGAGGAAAACCCACTGGGGAGTGAACCTGCAGAGAAATTTAGGGGGCTCCTGTTACCTGTGGGGTTCTCCAGGAGAGGCGGTGTGGTGGGTGGTGGGGGAAGGGAGTGTGGTCTTGGGACTGCCACAGACCTGGGTTCAAATCCTGGCTCCCCCCTTTACTTTACCAGACATTGTAAGGAACTTCATAGAATCTTGAAATGCGGTGCATTCTGGAGACAGTCAGATATGGGCCCGAATTGCCGTCCTGTTATTCTTAGACCTGAGCACCAGTCTCCTGCCTTCCCTTTCTGCTGTCCGAGGGGTGGGATGAGATCAGTGGGTCCCTCACAATGCTGTGCTGAAGAGTGGAGCATATGACAAGCGTGGAGGTGCTTGACAGACGACAGCCAGGGTCATGATCACGAGCACCAATCTCGATGCAGGATGCAGCAGATCCAGCTCGCAGGGAGCGTCGGCCCCAGAGCAGCTCCCTCGAGAGCAGCCTCCATGGGAGGAGGTTCTGGCCGCGTCCTGCTTCACCCCAGCGTTTGCACATGCCGGTCTTTGCATCGGTTCCCCATCCCAGTCCCCGACACCACACCACCTCACCTAAAACCCTTTCTCATTTTATCAGCTCCTCTTAAACACGGTTCCCCAGAAAGGGGCAGAGCCAGGATTATGAAGCCCACCACACAGCCTTCCGCCTGGCGCCACCCCACCTCCTTCCTGCCTTGTGGAGTGGGTGAGCAGAGGAAAGAGCTTGGCCATTTCGGAAGCCTTGTGTTCATCCCTTTAACTCCCTGCTGGGCTGTTCTGTAGGGTCCCAGAATGTTAGGAGAGAGTGGGATCTTGGAATAGGCAGGGGGTGGATGAGGAGCTGGTGTGGGGAGGTGACCTGGTCCAACAACCATGTGCTCGACGACCTCTCCACTCACATGCAGGAAATTGCAGGCGACTCCCACGTTTAACAGAAGTGAGATGAGTATTTCGTCTGTGGGACTAGAAGAATACAACTTTAGACCTCAAAACAAATCCCTCTTCTCTGAGCCATTGTTTTTCCAGGTGAGGCCGGAGGGGGAAGGGACTTGCCTAAAGCCCGAGGGAGAGGGCGGCAGAGCAGGGATGAGAACCCAGGTTCAGGTGAATCCCTGGCGCTTGGTTCCTTCTTTTGGACATTGGGGGATAACGGTGTCTCCTCATAGGTTGCTGTGAGGATCACAAGAGAGTACAAAGGTGGAGTGTTTTGTAGAACGTGTAAGGAGGGAGGCAGGGAGATCTTTAAAGCCAGGCTGCCTGGGCCTGAACCCCAGCTCTGAAATACTTAGCCTTGGCTTTACCAGCCATGTCTCAGTTTCCCCATCTGTAAAATGGGGGATGTAATACCTTCTGCCTCATAGGGCTGCTGGGAGGAATAAAACAGTCCAAACATGTAATCTTCCAGGTGATACTTAGTGCTGTGATGAAAAGTAGAGAAAGGGGATTGGAGAGTGACTGGGGCATGGATGGTGGCCGGGTAGCTGCTTAAGACAAGGCCTGAATTAGTTGAGGGAATAGGCCACGTGGATGTCTTGGGAAAGGGCATGGCAGGCTGGGGGAGGAAGTTTCCTAGGCCATCAGGAGCAGCAGGGGGCCAGTGTGGCCGGAACACAGATAGCAAAAGCAGAGGAGAAGAATGAGGTCAGAGAGGGGCAGGGCCACCGTGGGGACCCTGGGCTTGCTGGAGCCACCAGAGGGTTTGAGCAGCAGAGGGACTTGGTGTCACTCTGGTTTCCTTACACCCTGTTTATCCAGTGGTTTCAGAGTGCCTCATGTTTCAAATTCTGAGTTCTCCCTTAGTTATACAGGTGACAATGTCTGGGGAAGGGAGTGTTAAACTCTAACTCCATTTCAGGGAAATGGCTGGAGAGGTTACTCTCCTGATAAGCCAGCTCTGTGCTTCCAGACCCACACGGTGGGAGAGGGATGGACAGAGGCTGGGGTGGGAGGCAGTAGGAGGGCACATACCCGGAGACACAAAGATAGACACACACAGTCACACACACAGATAGAGTCAGAGAGACAGGGACACAGGGAAAGTCAGACTCACCATGGGACCGCAAGGCTAAGAAAGAGGGAGACAGAGACAAAGAGGGGGAAAAAGAAAAACAGAAAATGTATATGTTAGATAAAATATATATATTTATATATAGAGAAAGACAGACAGAGAGAAAGAGAGACAGAGACAGACAGACAGACAGACACACACACACATACACACACACACATAGAAACAGAGAGGCAGCCAGGGACGGAGAGACAGAGAGACAAGAGGGAGAGAAAGATACCTAAGCAAAGATACAAAAAGCAGAGAGAGAGACAAATAAAGGGAGGAACAGGTTAGAGAGAGAGAAAGAGGGGCATATTTCCTTAAGAGGAGTCTGAGATTTAAATGGGGTAGAATTTTTACCGAACATCTGATGAAGAACAGAAAGGCATCTAGGGGCCCTGCCAACTTCTTTTTTATCTCTCCTTCTCTCTCTCTCTCTTTCTTTTTTTTGCCCCATCAAGCTGTGTTTGGGGACTGTGGCTGTAAAGAAGAAGTGAACAGAAGGCAAGGGAAGAGCAGTTGAGTCAGCCCACAGCCTCTCGGGGCTGGTGGCTGGACGCCCTGTGCTGGGGAGGAAAGACTCTAGGGGACTAATGTCCAAGACAATTCCAATGCTCGACTGGCGGGCCCCACCTCCAGGTTATCTCTCACTCCCAGCCACCTTCTGGTCTCCCCAACCTGGACATTCTGTTGTGTCCAAACTAAACACGTCCCAAACTGTACTCAACTGCTTCTCTTCCCAAACCTGCTCTTCCTGCTGGATGCCCCATCTCGGTGCCTGGCGCCATCTCCCCATCCCCAAACCAGACATTTGGCATGGATTGTGACCCCTCTTTTCTCTTCATTCTGCACTTGAGTCTCCAAGTCGAGCATCTTTGCCTCCTAAATATCTCTCAGCTTCACTCCCTGCAATCTATGCCCATTTTCTCTGCCCCTGCTCAGGCTTCATCTTTTCTTTCCTGGATTTTGCCACATCTTTCCAGTGGGTCCCCCACCTCTTGACTGACTTCCCCTGCAATCCATCTTACCTGCGTTGTCAGACTAAAATTCTCAAAGCACAGCTCTGACTGTGGGACTGCTCTGATCAGAGTCCTTCTATGGTGTCCTCTTACCTGTGGAATGACATTTGAGACCTGAGACCTTGTGTGACCTGGGGGCATCCTCTCCTGCTCCCCCTCCAGCCATCCTTCACTGAAGTCCAATGACTGTGGGTGTTCCCAGGCATACCTGGTGCCTCACTTTGTCTGAACCTCTGCCCACTCTGTTCCCTCTTTCTGGAATGTTCTCACTCCCATCCCTGTATGACCAAAGACTACCCTCTGAGATCAAATCCCAAGAGGCCTCCCTTGGCCTTTTAGCCAGGAACTTTGTCTCCCACAATGTCAAGCAGGGACACTTCATCTCTAGTGCTTCACCTACCCATTAGGCTAAGACAAGTCTTTATTGGCCCACTCACATCCTTGACTAAGTGTCTGCTCTCCTGACCTGGCCAATGAATGAATACCCCTTTTATCTCAGGATTGGGAGGGACCTCAAAGGCCCCCTTTTCTGACCTGCCTTTGGGTGGTTGAAGCCTTCTAAGGATGTCTGAAATAACCCCTTTCTGAATAAATCAGATATATAATCAGGAGAGGGGAAGAAAGATTAAACATCCCTGGCCATTTGCTATTTGGATGAGGCAACAGGGCCTTGGGAAAGGACAAAAATGTGGTTTTGTAAATGGACACACAAAAAATGTCCTTTGTTTTCTTTGGCTACTGTTTGTCTGACCCAGGAGATGGCCATGAGGCATAGAATGGTTATTGTGCAGCATCTGTTCCCTATTTAGCAGGGCATGGAGCAGCTGGACTGGCAGCCAGACCCGCTCACATGTTGGTGAGAGCATGGCTCTGGAATTCCACAGATCTGGGTATCTGTATGGCCCAGAGCTCGTTATCCAAACTTTCCAAGACTCAGTTCTCACATCCCTGAAACAGGACCTCTAATCCAGGCACTGTGGAAGTCTGAAGCCCCCTGAGGGCTTCTGAGAATTCCCTGGGTCAGTGTGGCTGGGGTGGGGAGTTCTGGTCCCAAGGTCACCCAGGCCCCTGGCTCTGCTCTGCATTGGTTCTGTACCATAATTATCCAGACAGGAGGGTCTTCAACATACTCAAACTCCCCTTCATATAAAAACTTGGAACCTGGTTTGTGAAGATTTGGGAGGGAGCAGGAGTGGGCGTTTGTATCTCAGACATCCTAATGACTTTGGGCATGGACTTGAGGCATCTCTGTCCTCAGAACGTTCTTTATCTGCTCTACCACCATCCATATCTTCATCCCCTGGAGTCCTCTCAGCCTCACCCCGTCTTGCTAGGCCCTCAAATTCATTTCCTAGGGCTGGCATAACAAAGTGCCATGAAACAGGTGGCTTCAAACAACAGAAGTTTATTCTCTCACAGTTCTGGAGGCTGGAAGTACAAAATCAAGGTGTTGGCAGGACCGTGCTCCCTAAAAGGCTTCTAGAGGAGGACCCTTCCTTGCCTCTTCTGGCTTCTGGTAGCTCCAGGTGCTCCTTGGCTTGTGGCCGTGCAATCTCTGCACCTTCACGTGCCTTCTTCCCTCTGTGCCTGTGTGTCTCTGTCTTCATGTGGCATTCTCCTCCCTGTGTCTCTGCTTTCTCTTCTCATAAGGACACCAGTCCCATCAGATCAGGACCCAACCTAATCAATTATAATGTCATCTTGGCTTGACTACACTTACAAAGAACCTATTTCTAAATAGGGCCACATTCACAGATATACGGGGTTAGGACTTCAATAGATCTTTTTTGGAGGATACAATTCAACACACAGCAGTCTTCTTTTCTCTTCTCTTATTTCGTCTCTTTACCTCCTCCCCTTTCCCCTCTTAGAATATTCCCCCTCCCCCCAAACTCCACTTTCTCTTCTATTATGCAGAGCCCTTTATCTTCCATGGGCAACTGAGGTCAAGGTCTGTTTTCACTTACATAAAACCATCAAGATGAACAAAACTTTCAATTTAACAGGGTCTATCCTTCCTAGAAACAAAATCACAGCTTCTTTCTTTTTCTTTCTTATTACACTTACTATACAAATGAGATCATGCTACCCAGTTATGTACCTTGCTCTTTTGTATACTTTGCAATGAATCATGAACTCTTGCCATGTCAACAAATAGACTTCTACAATGCGCTTCTTAAGGGCCATGTTGAACTTTGTCATGTGTGCCTCTTCCATAGTTTAACTACCAATCACCAATTGTCAGGCACATAGGCTGCTTCCACGTTTGCACTGCTGATTGTATTACCATGATAAGCATGCTTACATGCACATCCGCAAGTCTGAGTTTAAGAATTTGGTAGTTTCCCTGGAGGGTTGCTATCCATGTGCACATTCTCTGGGTGAACAGGAGACACACACTTTGCCAAGTCAGTGAAATAATTTTAACCAGAGCTAAAGATGGGGGCAAATTCCTGACACAGCACCTTGCGCTGTCCATTAATAGGGCCGAATGATGCTCTTCGATGCCTTAAATCTGCAGGCCTGTCTAATTCTAGAAGGAAACGGATGGCACCCATCCTGAAATCAGTGTTTGGAAACATACAACAAAAGAGAAGCTTTATTAACACTGAAAATGTACTCTCAGCTTGGGTTTCCTTTTCAACACCCGTCTTGTTCATCACACAGCTCAATGAACTGTTAACGTCACATATATCTTTTGTTCCAGCAGCAGATCCAGTTACTCCAGGCCTCTGCTAACTGCAGACAGATGAGATTTAGTTTTCCCAGGGAGCAGGAGAAACAGAGAGAAATTAAATCTTTGTAGATGGTCTTGGCAGGACCGAGGTAGGGCTGGGGGTGTGCACATTGGTCTTTTGACCCATGTGGCATTAGATGCCTCCATCTTCTCATAGTGATTGCAAACTTCAGATCTGTTTTCCTGTGTTGATGAAGACCTCCATTTAATTCATTCTTTGGCAAAAAGTATTGAGTCGACTATGGCTGTTACTTGTGCCCTTAGAAGTGGAGTGCCATCAACACCTGTCCATTCAGGCCCAGAGGGTGGTCTATGAGTTGACCCCAATTTCTCTTGTAGATAAGTCCACCCCAGAGGACAAAGAGAGATTATAACAAATGGCCAGTTTAAAGACAAAAGCCAGGATAGTTTCTCCTGCTTGCCTGAGTGGGCCTGGTATCCTCCTTGACTTGACTTTGAAGGCTTACTAGCTGATGTCAGTACTTGCCTCTAATCCTTGACCTTAAGTCTGCCTGATTCTCTCAGAACTTTTCTTGCCTATCCTAATCTGATGGTGTAATGTGTTTGGAAGGGAGAGAAACATGTCAGGGCTTTCACCATAAACTTCAAGTTCAGAAGAGCCCTCTCAGGTTTGACTGCATTTTCTGAATCAGACACTATCCCTAGATCACTTCACCAATTCGTGACATTAAGGCTGGAATTCCTGGAGTGAAGTTCAGGCCTTGTTTTGATTAGAGTGTGGTGTTATAACACCAAGGTCAAGGATTTGGATCCCTGTACCAGCCAGCTGCCAAAAATAAATAAATAAATAAATAAATAAATAAATAAATAAATAAATAAATAAATAAATAAATAAATAAATAAATAAATAAATAAATAAATAAATAAATAAATAAATAAATAAATAAATAAATAAATAAATAAATAAATAAATAAATAAATAAATAAATAAATAAATAAATAAATAAATAAATAAATAAATAAATAAATAAATAAATAAATAAATAAATAAATAAATAAATAAATAAATAAATAAATAAATAAATAAATAAATAAATAAATAAATAAATAAATAAATAAATAAATAAATAAATAAATAAATAAATAAATAAATAAATAAATAAATAAATAAAATTCAAGCCCTGCAAGCAAGTGCAGAGCTTTGGAGTCAAAACACATGGGCTGAAATTCCTCTTGCAATATTTATTAGTGCTGTTCTTTTGGGTGAGTCAAGGTCCTCCCTCACCTGTAAAATGAGGCCTTTCAGGGATCTAACTTCTGTTCACCTCTATGGACTTTTGTTGTTGTTCAAGGGAAGTATGAATGAAACAGCACTTGGAAAACTGCTGGATGCTTGACAACCAGGACTCAATGGTTTCCTAAGGATAGCAGAGAGTGGTGAATTGGAGCTTAGTGGATGTGGTTTGAGTTCTGTTTCTACTTCTCCAAGCTGAATTTCCTCATCCATAATATTTATAATAGCTAACACTCATTGAGAGTTTACAATAGTCCCCAAATGTTTTATGTGGGTTAATGTATCAATTTGACCTCATGGGCTAGATGTATTAATATTCTCATTTTAGAGAAGAGAAAACTGAGGCACAGAGAGATGATGTGATGAAGATCACCCAGTTAGTCATTGTCATAGCTGGATTTTGACAAACCAGGCAGAGTCCATATCCCTCATTGGGTTGTTCTGAGGATCAAGTTGGTGTCTTCCAGATTTCTCCACCCAAAAGTCACCATTTTTCCCTTTGTAATTGATGTTATGTGGTGAGATAATCCAAGATTATGCCAATATCTCATTACTTATAAAAACTTCCACCCACCAGCTTTAGCATTCAGTGACAATTTAGTAAATTGTCTAAATCAACCTTTACAGCGTTGGTTGCCAAATGGTGATTTTCTATTTCCATTTTTCCTTTCACAGTTACTGGCATTCTACTATAAAGAGGAATTTCCCCTTCTCCCCTTCTGCCAATTAATTAATATCAGTACAGAATTCATGGGTTCCTATCTTATTTAAGGGGTAAGAACCCATTACTGTCATTATTTACTTAGATGCTGAAATTGTCCCAGATTTTCCCAGTGGAAACCCCTTCAAGCTGGCTTCCATGTGCTTTTGGGCATGTTTTTACTTTCTGGCATGAGATGTCCCAGGTTCATCTTGTACTTTACAGCCCTGCCGTAGCTCTAGAGTCAACCATTTCTGTAAAGGTCTCTGGTTCCTGCTCATGGAGGGTGGTTCCTGTTCATGGAGGGTGGTATTTGGATGCCCAGAGTGCACATTTCTACTGAAGCGTCATTGTTTCTAGGGTCCTTTAATGCACAGAGCTAGTAAACATATTCATGCATATATGTACATATGTATATCTCTATGTATCTGAATTATAAGTTTTTATTGGTACTTCCAATTCTGATTCTATACCCCAGTTTTCATTCTAGCCTTCTTTCTTCCTGTATTTATAAATCCTTTCTCTGACAGGAGCAACCTGGTTCTTATTATCTTCAATATATTTACTTATTTGTTAATACCCTTGCATGTAGCCAATCTCCCAATAAGATCATGCTGGCTGCATCTTAGACCAGCTGCATACACTGTCCCTCAACTCCTGCTGTCTCTTGGACACCTCCATTTTTCTCAGGAAGGGAATTTCAGGGAAAAGCTCTTAATATGACAGGAAGGTCCTCCGTTTGAGCCATTGCTGGAGATAAAGGGTCCTGGTGACATTCCTGTCTTTCCAGGTACATTTATTGACCTTCTACTCAGTGCCACTCACTGTGCCAGATGTTGGGACCACATGTAAATAAACCCTGGGATGGGCATCAAAAACCTCACTCTTTCATATGGGAGGCAGACATGACTCCGCCTGGGGAAAAAGGAAAGGCGTAACAGAGAAGGGATCTCACTGGGTGACTATGAGTTGGCCAGGTAAATAAGAGGGAATCGGTGGATTGCAAGCAGAAGGAGCATCACAAGGGTGCAGATGCTTGAGACTCTTTGTACATTGTTGATGGCCATTCACATCACCCTTTGGAAATCAGGAAGCTGACTCTTGAAGGTCAGATAATTAATTACTCATGGTCAGGGCCAGCCAGAGACATGTGAATTCACCCAGAAGGCTAATAATTTACCGTCCTATCAAGCTCAGGTCTTAGTTTAGTATTCATTTGGGAAGGACAGAGAAATGTTAGTTTTTAATTCATAAAGATATATATCTTTTTATTTAGTTAAAAGAATAAATATTACAAGATTTTCCAGATCATATAGCTCTTTGGGAGGTATCCTAAACAATCAGATGCTGGTACAGGGTTGGGAGTATGGTGTGCATAGTGCCATTTGTACAGATTTAGGTGGGTGACTGCAGGCACTTTCTATGACAAGGGAGCAGGATTAGTTGACTGTTTTTCATTGTGTGAGGAGTTCCAGGTGGAAACCTGAGTTATGTTTCTCAGATGGGTGCCACATTTCTGGTGGATTTCAGTGAGCCTTTCTTTAGCACCTGTTATAGACTGATATCCTGCTGATGACTGCTTATCCTAGCTTTCCCATAGTTCCAGAGTGGATCAGGCGCACAGCAAGTTCTTCTAGTGGATGGTGACATCGTTTGACTATTATATTATACTTCTTATTCTACACAAGCAAAACTTGTCACTACTACTCATATCCAAACATTGAATCCATCAAATTTCATTTGACCCTCCCAGCTTGGACCAAGAGCAGGGTAGAAGGAAAAAAAAAGAACATTTCTCTTAAGGTGGAGCCACCTCCAAAAGCTCTGAGGATCCCATCTGCCACCGTGGAGGCTGGAGGCAGCAATTACAGATTTGTCATGATTCTCTCACACCTGGGCCAAGCGCAGTCCTCTGTGCAGGCCATGGAAAAGAAAGTTGGAGAAGCAAACTGGTGTTGTAAACAAGCTCTCAAGGGCAATGTTTTCTTGAGACAAGAAATTGTTTACAAGCTCCATGGGAGCATCATTTACATAAAACAATCACTATGCTCATTACCCAAGCATTCTCATTTATTGATTAAAACAGGTACACGTAGGACTATGCAAACGGTTGTTCATTGGGTTCTGTGGATTCCTGTTCCTCCAAAGGGACAATATTTGCTCTTTTAACATTTTCAACTTGCTGATAGTAACAGGTACCATTTACCAAGAGCTTACTTGATTGGGCCAGCCACTTTTGATACATTTTATTGTTTAATCTTTACAACCTGGCAGGGGAGGTGATATCATCCCGTTTGATATGTGAAGAAAATGAGGCTTGCAGGTATGTGGTGGCTTGCCCAAGATTTCCCAGCAGGTCAGCAGCAGGGCTGGGCTGTCTGCTTCTCTGGGGCCAACAGTATTATATGAATATTTTACTACCCAGATGGAGGGTGTAGATCAAAGCGCAGGCAGGAAACATGCACACTTGTTTAGCTTATCTCTCTGCACAGTTCCAGCAGAGGGCTAAGGAGCTACAAAATGTTTGCTGGAAGAAAGACTTGGCAATTAGTGAAAAATAGCACATAACTGAGAGTTAGTTTGGGTGCAACCTTGACCTGAGTGGAACATCTTGGTCCAGCCCTGCCATATTGGTTGAATCCCATCCCCTCTCTGGGCCTTTGGTTCTTTGCCTATAAAATGGGGGGATAGTGACTAGTTTAAGGGGTTCATGAATCTTGATGGAACTCATTGATGGGATTCTTGGATGGGGAATCCATAAATCCCTTGAAATTAAGTGCAAAATTATATGCATTTTTGCATGTTTCAGATTTTCAGAATGGTTTGTGGCCCAATAATCATGATAGTGATGACAATAATGAAGACTATTGATTAAGTGCTTATTAAATGATGAATATCAGATGGTCTTCACATTGTCATATTTAATTCTCATAAAATTCTATGACCTAAGTATTATTATAATTTTCATTTTAAAAGCAAGTAAAACTGAGGCTCAAGGAGGTTGAATGACTTAGTTAAGAGCACCAAGCTGGTGAGGGACAGAGCCCGGGATAAGATCCCAAGGAGCCCTTGCTCTTAACTGCAAAGCTATGTAAGACTCTTTTTATTCCAAGTTACTTCCTCAAGCCTCAAAGGCATAAAGAATGACTGAATGAAATGATAGCCTATAGCAAATTGTGGTTTGGACAAGGAGATTAATAGGGATTGGTGATTAGTACACCTCTTAAGCCCCACTAAGTGAGTCCTAAGTGAAAGCCAGTGGCAGGTGTGATCGGTACCAAGGCTGGGGTGCATGGCTGAGGTACTGGGGCCAGGAAGGGAGGCCTAACCCTGCCTGGGGCAACCAGGAGGACAGGAAAGCCCTTGCTGAAGGGACAAACTAATTTGGGTTTTGAAGAGCTTTCATGAGTCAGAGACAATTCCAGTGGCCATGCCAAGAGAGCTTTACAAGAATAATAACAGCAAACAACAACGTTTATTGAACATTTATTATTTTCCAGGAACTCTTCCAAGGCTTGCAAGCTTGATTTCAGTCAATCCTTACACCAGTCCTCTGAGTGGGCACTGTTTTCCCCACTTTACCATTGAGGAAAACAAGGCTCAAAGAGGCAGAGTGACTTGATACACAAGAAATGGCAAAGGCAGGATTTGAACTTATGTGTGTCTGACTTCCAGATCTAGTCATATGTCCAGTGAGCACATTGCCTCTATCATCCTGGCGAGAGAAGACTAATCAGAGCCCAGGAGAGTAGCGGGCTTTGGGACAGAGAGGCATTCCTGTGTTTGGCTTGTCTGCATTTAGAGGATGCAGAACTGTAGCCCAGAGAGACCCTGTGGGTAAGCAGTCCAGAGCTAGTATGCTAGTCTAACCTGCCTGATGTCAGACTCTGTGACCTTCCTACTAAACCACAAAACAAATCTTTTTAAACCCCACACCCCGACTCCAGGCAAAAGAGTCCTCACCCTTGGCTTCAGCCATCCCAGTGGGCTGTGGGAGTGCAGTGCTATCATGCAGCTCACACTGGCTGCCTGCCTTGGAACCTATGCTCGGCCACTTATTGGCTGTGTGACCTTAGGCACATTACTTAACCTCTCTGGGCAGCTCTCTTCTCAACTGTAAAAGGGGATAATAGAAAATACTGACTACAGAGAGTGAGGATGAAATGAGATGAGGCACGGTGCTGGCCAGAAATAACTAACTGCTCTATCATTGCTGATTTTTATTTTCATTGCAAATAGGAAGGCATTCGGTAAATTATAAAGTTGCTGTACTGATGGAGGAGGGAAGAGGGTGTGGGGCTAAAGACCTTCCCACCTCTTCTGAGCCTGTGATTCTCAGATTCTCTTATTATTATTGCATGTGACAGTGCTCGCACATCTTCTCTGGAGAGCTAAACCAGGCACCTAAGTAGCAAAGGTGGTTTAGCTCCAAGGAGCAGGGTTGTGCCGTCACTGGGTGATGGCCTGGTGGGGACTCGTGCGGTTGTGGGAGGGGGAGCTGAGGGCCTGGCTGCAGGTCCCTCCCTTGGCAGGCAGCCTGCCCCACCCTGCAGCTGCCCACGCCCCTGCCCTGCCTCCTCCACCTCTCCTTCCGCCCATCCCGCCCACTCGAGCTCCAGAGCTGCTCCTGTTTGCTCCCAAGAAGGAAAGAAACTAAAGTCGCAGGACTGGCCCATCCCACCTGCCCCAATGAATCTAAGAGAATGAAGATAAAGACACACACACACACACACATGCACACGTACACAATGTATCAGGCAAGATGATACAGCCACATTGGAAAACACTTTGGATATTTCTTATAAAATTAACATACCTTTACCATATGACCTTGTAATCTCACTCCTATGTATTTATTTGTGCAAGAGAACTGAAAGTGTCTGTTTCCATAAAAACCAGGATGCAAATGTTTATTTATAACCACTCCAAACTGGAGACAACCCAAATGTCCTTTACTGGACCAATAAACCATGGTATAGTCATAGAATGGAATACTGCTTAGCAATAAAAAGAAACAGACTACTGCAACATGTAACAACACATTGCACCAAGTGAGGGCATCCAGACTCAAAGCGAAACAGACTGTACGATTTCATTGATATGATAGTCTCAAAAAAGCAAAACTAACAGAACACAGATCAGTGGTTGCCAGAGGCTTGAATACAAAGGGAAGTTTTTGAGTTAATGGAAACTCTTCTCGATGGTGGTGGTGGTTACACGACTCTGCATTTGTCAAAACTCATAGAACACACACCAAAAAGAATGAATTTTACTTTATGTAAATTGTACCTCAAAAAATATTAGTGCAGAGAATATAATGTACGAACATTAGAAGGAAAATAAAGCAGGGTTCAGGGAAGACATTGGGGCAGAGAGCCAGGTTCCGTGTGGATAGTGGGGGTGAGACCTCCAGGAAGCAGGGACATGAGGCTCAGAGGTCCTGAGCCTGGAGCACACTGTCAAGTTCAAACATGAGAGGCTGGAGTGGAGGGAGCAGGAATAGGAAACAAGGCTAGAGAGAGAAGAGACATGGCAGATCATGTGGACCCTTGTAGACCATGGAAAGGAGTTAGGGTTTTATTCTAAATGTTTGTGAAGCCACTGGAGGGTTTTGGGCGGGAACAGGCAAGATCTTATTCTCATCTTATGTGGATCTACTTGGTTGCTCTGAGCACAATTGACAGCATAATGCGATTGGGATGGGTGTGCATGAAAAGACTCAAGAAACCAGTCAAGAATTCACCACGAGATTGGTCAGCTTGTGTCTTGCACACTCTATGTACCCAATAAATTTCAGTCATTTTTTTCCCGATCCCTCTGTTTTCCTACACGAAGTCTCCCTTCAGCCAAACCGGCCACTTGCTATCTCCAAAGCATACCACGTGAGCATCTTTCTTTCCTGCCTTTGCTCACCTGTACCGTCTGCCTAGATGCCTTCCCTGCTGCCATCCATCCCAGGACCTTGGGAAGAAGAGCTCAGCCTCTCAGAGCTTGGGACCTGAACAGCACACCTGACTTCCCTGACTCGGCTGGGCTTTTGTGAGGGGAAAATGAGATGCAGGTGGAGGATCGTACTGAAAAAGTTTCTAGTCATCCGACCATGATGGGTCCCTTGTTGTGACACGACCCTAGGGCTGCTGGGGGCTTCCCTTGCAGTGCAGGCAGAGGAGGACGACACCTATGCCCTTTAAGGGTTTTGAAAGGTTAAAGGAGCTGCCTTACTTGAAAGTTATTTGACAATTCTGCGGTGCTTCATACACAGAAATGATGGATGTTAAGTATTATTATTCTCTTACTTGGCCTTCCCTGGCCTCAGTTTCCATCTCTGTAAAGTGGCCTTGGAGGATTGTTGTGAGACTTCTCCTGGCTACTCTATATAAATTTGCACCCCTCCACCCTTGTGTTTATCTTTGTCCTTAGCACGATCACTATATATGTTACTTTTCTTGCCTACTATGAACAGGGATTTCTGCTAATTGTATTAGGCTCTTTATCCTTGGCACCAAAACAGCACCTGATCCACCATATTTGCTTAATAAATATGTTTAATAAATGAATGGGGATATCTTATGGATCACCACATCTCAAACAAATAGCCAAGAGGATGACCTAGAGGAGATGTGGCATGTTTGCTAAATGAATGAATGAATGAACGAATGAATGAATATGCATGCATGAAAGCACAGACCAGAAGAGAAAGAAACAAAAAATGAAACTCAATTTTGGCTGAATGAGAGTCCCCCTTCTCTCAGTGACTACATGATTTTTACTAAAACTTGCCTTAGGGAAAAGAAACGTCTTTTGCTCTTTAACCTCTTTTGCCACTCATTGGCACCCATCCCCATAGCTGTAAACTTCCCAGTTCCTGCAGGAGGGGTGGGTTAGGAGACGTGGGCAGGTTGTTCATGAATCCTGTGTGTCTGCTTCCACAGGCTCTGCATCTACTCCACCCAAAGGCCCGCCTCGCCCACTCGCTCCATGATCATCCTTTTCTAAGAGGGTGGGCCCTGGCTGCAGCCCTGCTCCTCTCCGCGTGGTTACCAGGCACATTTCCAGCCTGTTTCATACGGATTAGGCTGAGACACGGAGTCCTCGCGTGCTCTCGGTGCATTTCAGAACCTTGTGAAATTACATTATAGATTCATTGTATAAACAGGACACTGAGCATAGCCATTGTCAGGCAGCCCGACAGTCACATGGCCATGATCGGGAGGTCGGCTGAAGCCCAGTCTGGTGGTGTGCAAATCTCACGCAATACACTGGTCGTATGTTTGTTTAATTAATCTCCAGCTTCTGAACGCCAATTTGGTAGCGAAAATAATCGTTTTGCACATTTTAGCAGGGAGATAATGGGAAAAGGGAGGCGGCTGGCAGAGGCAATGCAGAAGGTGTCCCCTTTCAGATTGAAAGGGGCTTAGGGGGCAGTGGCTGGGGGGCAGTGCAGGGCCAGCTGCTCACCAGCCGTGTGGTCCTGAGCAAGGTATAAACCCCTCTGAGCCTCAGTTTCCTCATTGTCAAAATAGGGATGATAACATCCATGCCACTATATTATAAGAATTAAATGATGTGTGTTGTGGGTGAGCACAACGCCTGACACGTAGTAGGCACACAGCAAAAATGACATTCTGTCCTCCTTGGTGTAGTCTGGGTTAAATGAACTTCACTCCTTCGCTCCTTCATTCATCACTATTAGTCCATGAGTAATTATTGAGAACACGAGGCGCGCGCGCGCGCACACACACACACACAGACACACACAGACACACAGACACACACACACACACACACACGCACACACACACACACACACCCCTAAGTGGTAGCTAATGTACCTGAAAGAGCCTGACCTTCACAGAGTCCTGGATTTGAGCTCTGGTTCCACCATCTACTGGTTGGGGGACCTACGGGAAGGAACCTCTCTGAGCCTCAGCTTCTAAATTTCTAAAATAAGGTTTTCATAGCTCATGTTGTTGTTACTGCAGTCAGATGGAGTAAAGACTGTGATGGTGCTGTAGAAAAGACCCAGTGTGATACTCTGATTAATTGTTACTACAATGATAACAGTACACACTTAAAAGGTACTCTTCTAAACATTTAACGTGATGTATTTAACGCATTTTCTCCTTATAATAACCTGAAAAGTATTATTATTACTGTGTGTATGAGGAAACTAGGGTTCAGAGAGGTTACGTAACTTGCCCCAGGTCATCCAGTGAGTAAGAGGCAGAGCCAGCAGTGGACGGCAGGCAGCTTGGCTGTAGAGTCCTGGTCTATGACCACTATTCTATGCTGCCCAATAACAGCGACCATAATAGCAGCCAGTGCTTATTTAGTGCCTGCTCTGGGCTGGATGTTTTTACAGAATATCTACCTGCGTTATCTTGAGTCCCCACAGATCTTTACCTGCTGGCTTTTAGTTAATTCTTTTTTTTTTTAATGTAATTGTTTTAATGGACAAATAAAAATTGTACATATTTATCCTGTACAACATGATGCTTTGAAATATGCATACCCTGTGGAATGGCTAAATCAAACTGGTTAACATATGCATTACCTCACATATTTATCTTTTATCTTTTTTTTTGGTGGTGAGAACATTCAAAATCTACTCTTAGCAATTTTCAAGAATATAATAGATTGTTATTAACTATAGTCACCATGTTGTATAATAGATCTCTTGAACTTATTCCTCTGATCCAATGAAGTTTTGTATCCTTTGACCAACATCTCCACCCCACCTCCCCACCCCCCATAACTACCACTCTACTCTCTACTTCTATGAGTTCAACTTTTTTAGATTCCACATATAAGTGAGATCATGCGGTATTTGTCTTTCTCTTCCTGGCTTATTTCACCTAACCTAGTTGGTTCTTGATGGCAACAATAGAGATCTACTCTGATTAGCTTACATAGAAAAAGGGATTTATTGGGAGAGCATTAGAGAGCTTACAAATTGATATGGAGGTTGGAGAATCAAGGACAACAGCCAAGGGAAGCAAACACAGCCAAGATCAAGCCACTTCTGTACCCTAGCTGTCCCTAAACTCTTTGCCACACCTCAGGCCTCTCAACTCTGCTGAAGTTGTCGCTCATGATCTCCAACTGATCCTGTGCCCTGCAGGGTCCTGGGTGGAGGGTCTGGTTGTGCTCAGGTCCTGTGTTGTGCTCTCAGCTCTGTGTGCATTTGGGGTTGGGTGGAGGAGCCATAGGCCCCCTTTGGCTTCCAGAATAGGAAGTGGGCTTTGTCTCTTTCTTAACTTGGAAATCTCCCAGTAGGAAGGGGATTTGGATATTCTGCACCCCCAAATGACAGATGACAGAAGGTATTATCCTATTTAACAGACATGGAGGTTTATTGCTTCCTCCCAAGTCCCAAAGCTGACAAAGGAGCTCAGCACAGCCTGGCTGACCTCACAAGCTCCTTGCAGCACCCTAGGCTGCCTCCCTGGGGACACGGATGGATATGACGGAATTCCCCCTGATGTTTCTCAATTTTGGTTTTCAAAATCCAAGGATATCTAAAAATATTTATGCCCTTTGATCCAGTTTTTCTACTTCAAGTTCCTTGTGCTGTGAAATAAAGATTACGATACACATTTATACAGAGGATGTTCATGACAACTTTGTTTATTATATGGAGATACTGAACACAACTTAAACATCCAGTCGTTAGGGAATCTTTAAGAGAGGTGTCTATATGATGGTATATGGTGTATTCATTAAAGCTAGTCATTCCAAAAATTTCCCAGTGACTTGAGTAAATTAATAAGTAATAGTAAAACAAAACAAAATAGAACCAAATATAGAATATGACCTAAATTTGGGGGGAAAAAATTCTCTCATATGTGAAGAAAAAAGACTGGAAAAAAATGTGTTTAAATTTTGTACTGATTATTTTTGGTTGGAGGGGTTATGAAAATTTTTAGTGTATCTTTTTTCCTGTCCAAATTTTCTAATAACGAACGTGCATTTCTGTTACAAACAGAAAAAGGGACAAGAAAAACAAAGGACATACAGGTTGGCATGTCTTCATGGTGAAAATGGTACTGGTATACTCCACTGGTGTAGCATAAATTGGTATGATCCTAGAACAAAACAAAACAAAACCCCCAGTAATATATAAGTGTTTTAATGAGGTTTATGCCCTTTGACTTCAAACACCAACTTCTGGGAATTTCTCTTTTATTCTGGAGGCATAATTCAATAGATGCCACAAGCTATGTGCCATGAAGATACTCATTATGGTGTTAGCAATGGCAACAAACACTGTGTCAAGTTAAATGTCCAACAATTGGTGAACAGTTTTGTAAATGATGGTGCGTCAACATAAACGGGTATTATGGCACCAGTAAAATACATTTATAGTAGGATGCAAAGTATGAAATGCAGAGTACTGTCTGCAACCATATAACGTGTGTCCAAACCCAGAATACATGCTCAGAACGTGAAAAGGAAAATCATTATTGAGCTGGGGTAAATGGGATTCAGGGAGATTATTACTATTCAGTTTTGTCAAAACTTTGTTTAAATATGGTTGATATACTTCATCTTCTTGCTGAAACTTACATTCCCCTGAACAAAGCTCTTTTAGATATTGATTTAAAGCAGGCAGGCGGAGTGATGGATGGGTGGGCTCCACAAAATTAAACTAATAGAGCAGGGGGCAGCAGAAGAGCCTGAGTGTGGTGTGAACGCAGCTCTGCAACCCTCTGCGTGCCGGGACTGCAGGTTCATTTCTGGAAAATGAAGGGAGGAGGATGAGACTTAGTCCCTGAGAGTCTCCCAGCTGCGATATTTTTCAAATCAAAGATGTTTACTGAGCCCTCAGTGCCAAATACATCGTTATGCACTTTGCTGACAACTGCTCTTTGGGGTGGAACATATCATTGACATTATTTTGAGGATGTGGAAAGTCAGATTCAGAGCTGTGTAATGGTTCCTGCAAGGCTAATCACCAGCAAGTGGTAAAGCAAAGGTCCAATTTTTTCCCCCCACCTCACATTTTATTTTCCTGGCCCAGCAACACTTTACTTGCCTGGTCCTCATTTGCTCCTTGCACCCCTCCATCTCTCTGAAGATTTGGACCCAGCTGACCTGTCACAGTGGCCCTTTGACCTCACAGAACCCACAGGTTCACCAGTCAGTAGAATACTCGCTGTCTGGGGATGGAGATGAAGGAGGTATAGGAGATTTGTCTTTGCATATCGGGTTTAAAAGCTAGATTAGGAAGTTCACTGTTATGACCTTACTTCTTCATATTGTGTATCTCTTTCCTAAAAGTGAGAGTCTGGGAAATGAACTCTGATTAAACAGAGTAGTCTGATATGATTTTCCTTTATTTATTTTTTTGTACTTAGAATGTGAAGGGAAAAGGCAAAGATATTTGAGACATTTAATATTAACTATTACTGGGGGATGATCCTCAGGAATGAGGTATTCTGGAGAGAGTCCTGGTGTCAGAAATTTTGAGCAAAAGTTGCTCATCCATTTATTCAGCTAACATTTCCTGGGTGACTGCTCTGTGTCAGATTCTGTGCTGGGTCCTAGGGCCACAGAGTCCCAAGATTGTTTTTTGCCTTCAAGAAACTCTCATAGACTTGGGTTTTAATCTCTGGTTTGTCCCTAGTCTGCTGCATGACCTCAGACAAGCTCTTCCCTTCTCTGGGCTTGCTTTTCCCATTTCTAAAGTGAGGGCACTGGGCAGGGTCATCTCTAAAGCTCTCTGTCAGCTCCATGCCTCAAGGACCGAGTCTTCCTTTCAGACAAGCTGTCTGATTTTCATGGCCATCAATATTTCTCTAATCATCACCTCCCTTCACTTTCTCTGGGGACTGGAATTAAAGCTAACTTGTTTTTACAGATATAATTTCAGCATTGTCACAGTCAATACATTTGGATCAAATCCAGGTGGAGAAGAGGGCGGGAGGCCCCCCATGTATCAGCTGAGTATGAGTCCAGCAAGTAGTGCTGATGATGTCCCATTACCCACCACGGCTCCCCAGACTCAATCCCCTGTGCTGCAAATGCCTGAAACCAGCTCCTGTCCACATCCTGCCTCGTACTCCCAGCACGTGCTAATGAACTCATCGATTTTCCTATTCTGGACCACAATAGTTATTTCAGAGACAAATGCCTCCTGTTTGTGGTTATTAAATCTGCTTCATGTTGGACAGCTGGGGGGTGGGTAGATGGGTGGGAAGACTGATCTAGGGGCTAATCTGGGACAGATATTAACTCAATAACCAACAGGCTACGGGATCTTGGACCAGACACGACTGTCTGGGCCTCAGTTTCCCCATTTGTAAAATAAAAGTGATGTGGTTCGGTTTGAGGGTTTAAAAAAAAATTATTATTATTATTTCTATTGTGGTAAAATACACATAACATTTAAAACATTTTAAAACAAACAATTCCTTGGAATTAATTACATTCACAATTCTGTGTGACCATCGCCTCTATCTGTTTTGAAAACTTTTTTGTCATCCTAAACATAAACTCTGTACCCATCAAGCAATAATTTCTCATTATTCCTCCCCCCACCCCCTAGTTTCTGGTAACTTCTAATCTTCTTCTGTCTCTGAAAATTTGGGTACATTTATGCACTGTGCAATGACATATCGGGGTATTCAGCACATCCATCACCTCAAACATTTGTCACCTCTTTGTGTTGGGGATGTTCAAAATCCTCTCAACCAGCTACTTGAAGTTATACAGTAATTTGTTGTTGACTGTAGTCTCCCTGTATTGCTATTGAACAATAGGTCTTATTCCTCCTCTCTTCCTACAGTTTTGTATCCATCAACCACCCTCTCCCCATCCCCCTGATTCTGAGGTTTAAAACAATTTTTTTTTTCCTTTTTGTCTTTTTTCGTGACCGGCAACGGATCGCAACCCTCAGTGTCGCGCCTGTACCGGACCGGGACCAGCAATGGGATCGCAACCCTCGGTGTTGCGCCCGCACCTCGCTCAGCCAGTGAGCGGCCGGTCTGTATGTGGGATCTGAACCCTCGGCGGGAGCGCCGCCGCGCTCCCAAGCGGCGCACTGTAGCAGTGCGCCACTGGGCCGGCCCTAAAACAATTTTTTTAAAGCAGCAGAATTTTTCGATTACAGGGAATCTTATGTACAAGTTGATGTGTCAAATATAAAACAGAGGGGCTCTGGAAGCATAGGAAAGCCTGGAAGGCTTCCTGTAGGAGGTGGACCTCAGCCTCAGACTGGAAGGTGAGTGTTAGTCAAAGCCAACAGAGAAGAGGAGTTGACAATGGGGACCTGAGAAAGCAGAGGAACAATATGTACAAAGGTATAAGGGTAAGGAAGGGCCTGGCCATTTGGGGAAACAGCAACAGTTCAAATGACTGGAGGAGGAACAAAGGGGCAGGTTAATGAGGTGCCAGTGGAGGGGTAATGATGTTCTGATCCCAGGGAGCCATGCGTCTGGAGCTCAGAGCCACTAAAGAGTTGACAACAGAATTCTGGAAAGATCACTCAAAGAACTCTATGGAGCTGCACTGGAGCAGGAGCTCAGGGAGGAGGCTGGGGAGCTGACCCTGGAGTGAGCTGGTGGAGCCTTGACCAGGGTGGTGGCAGTGGAGTCGGAGTAAAGGGGGTGCATTTGATATAGTTGGAGGTTGAGTCTTCAGGACACAGTGATTGTCGGCTGTGGCGTCCTGAATGATTTCAGGGTTTTTCTGGACTGTGCAATTGGGTGGTAGTGATGTCTTCCACCAGGATGGGGGTCCTGGAGGAGCAGGGGTTTGGGAGCAGATGACGAGCTCAGCGTGGGACATGCTGACTTTGAAGGACTGAGGGACATTCAGGTGGACATGCCCAGAAGCTCTTGGACACACGGGCCTTGAGCTCTGAAGAAAACAGAGAGAAGTGGATGTTTGGAATCACTAGCACCCGTATTGAGAGAGTTTGAGATCATCTGGGAGAATATGCAGAGAGATAAAAGGAGACAGACAAGAAAACCCAAACCCACCGGCTGAATCAAGCTGAAAGGTCAGAAGGCTCTTTGGAAGACAAGAGTCTTTCCCTGGGGCTTGGAAGGTGCTTCGCAACGCTGCAGACTTTTCACGAGCCACATCTAAAGACACCTCTGTCTCAGATAGCAACCATCATGTTCTAACAATATCATTTGAAAGCTGTTACTAAATCCATATCACATTCAATTTCAACATTTTACAGAGGGTAAAAAAAAAAATAAAGAAAATAACTGTTCAGTTTGGTTACTATTTCTTTCTAACTATATTCCCTTAATGAGGCATTTGCCTGCAACATGGTCTGTTATGTATTCCGTGTTTTATAAAAGATCTCTTGGGGAAAATAACCCAGGAAACACAATTTTTCGGCACCATCTCCTTTTATTAAGAATAATGAAAAGGAAACAAGAATTATTCTCCCAGTCAGACACACTTCTGCTGCCTGTTATTGGTGTTTTTATGACAACTGCCAGGTAGTACAGGCGTCCACACGGTTGCTTCCACACAGATGTGTATCTATATTACGGCCATTCTAGTGTCCCAGTGGCATGTATATCAAGGCAGGTGGGTGGGTGTATACAAATGTATTGGATACATATACTAATATATTGCCCATATCTGGGTAAGTGTTTGGGATGGTGCAAGACCTTAAAATCACACACACAAAAAAACGGGCTCTTTGCCCAGGAAAGCAATCATCCTTCAAAATGGGCAGAAGAGCAAACAGGGAAATTCACCCGGGAGGGGAATGCAAAACAAAAGTGATATTGTTAATTGGAAACTCTGCTCGGGTTTTCTCCACCCCCTTTCTCTGAGTGAGTTTGGACATACTCACGGCTGGACTGCTGCCCACGCCTAGAAGGCTCCAGCCTCCACCTCACACCAGCACTTCAGATGTGTCGATTCAACTGCCAACTGGACAGCTTCCCTCGGATATTCCACAGGCATCTAAATGCAACTGGTATAAATCTGAGTCGTATTCTCTACCTCCTCTTCCTCAGTTAATGTTTATCTTGGTTAAAGTTAATGGTGCTGTAAGTTATCCCACGGCCCTAGGCAAAGGTCATTCCTGCTTGACTTCTTCCTTTCCTTTAACCAAATCTGCAAATATTTACTGAGCCACTACCAGGTGCCAAGCATTCTTCTAGGCACTGTGTATATAAAGAGTGACTAAGACATGTTCCCTGCTGTCAAGGAGCTCATAGTTCCATGAGGAGACAGAATCACTCCATGGTTAAGAGTGTAAGGATCCATATTAGTCTGTCTCTGTTCATAAAAGAAATACCTGAAAGTATGTAATTTGTAAAGAAACAGTATCTGTTGCTTACAGTTTTGGAGGCTGGGAAGTCCAAAGTCCAGCGAACACATCTGGTGAGGGCTGTCTTTGGTGGTGACCTCGGCAATAGAAAGGCAGAAGCAAGAGAGAACTAACCTCACTAGCTCTCCTTTTAAAGCTCTCAGAACCACACCTGTGACCATCATTAAACCATCAATGGATTAATCTATTCCCCATGGCATAGTCCTAACAATCTAATGACCTCTTTAAGACCTCACCTTTCAATTACCATAATAGGATTTCCCACCCTCAACAGTTACAGTGGGGATTAAGCTTCAGTGAGTTTGGGGGAGTATTCAATCTAAAATCAGAAATTCTAAGGTAAGATACAAATGCTGCCATGGGGTTTTCCTGCCTGACTCTGGGCTCTTAAGCTTCAGTTTCTTCATTTGTAAAATGGGAGCCATAACAACAGCCCCTACCACATAGGGGTGTTGTGTTAGGTTTAAATGCAATAATTCATGTCAACTTCTTACCACAAAGCCTGAGCACAGAGTAGGAGATTGACAAATGTGAGTCTTTTTAATACTGGCTGGGCTATGTGACAGAGATTGACTGTTTTCTCCCATACCTAGTCTTCCCTTCTTCCTGAGTGGCTTTTAGGGGGACACATAGCTGCCTAGAATAAAGATACACTTCCCAGCCTTCTTTGTGATGTGGTGTGGCCAGTGTGGCTTAGCTATGACCAATGAGACCTGGAAATCCTGCTTAAGAAGGCATCACCTTCTTCACTCATTTCTCCAATCTGCTCTCTGGAGTGTGGATGTGATGGCTGGAGCCACAGCAGCTCTCTTGGACCATGCTTTAGTCAGGGCAGGTGTCACAGATTGGGTTTCCCAGGAGGAAGACTCTGAGAAGGAGTTTAGTGTGCAGGAGTTTTACTAGGGAATGCCATTGAGATCTACACCTGAGGACTGCAAAGAGAGGAAATAGAATTGGGCAAAAGGAGGAGTCAGTTGTGATACAGTTGTGATGTGGATGGGCTTCTATACCCTTCCATACCTCTGCTTCAATTCTGGGGTGTGGGCTGCTCCAAGAGGAGTGTGGCCTTGGGTGAGGTACTCCCCACAGCTGAAGCAGTCCTCGAAGGGGATGATCGTTGAAGGCTGTGTGATGACAGCACTCCCAGATGTTGGGGAAATAAGCCTTTTTGTGAGAGGGGCTCTGGGAGGTGCAGCTCCATGTCCATTTCAGTAAGTCACTGCTATAAACAGCTCAACACAATGAAGTTTATCCCTTGCTCATGTGACAGTCCATCACAGGTATTTCTGGGCTGCTGGAGACTCAGAGTCATAGGCTCCTTCCATCTTGTAACTCTTCCTTCTTCTAGGTCCTCAGAAACCTCTTGGTCTAACAGACAGATGGAAGAAGAAAATGGAGGACTGTTATGGGAGGTTTTGTAGGCCGGGTCTGCTAGGGATACTCTGTCCACATTCCTTGCATTGTTCAGAAGCTGGTCAGTTGGCTGCACCTACCTGCAAGGGAGTCTACAAAGTGTAGTTTAGCTGTGTGTTCAGGAAGACAATGGGAAGGATATGGTGAATGCCTACATGGTCCTTGTCAGAGACTATATATGAAGGTCACACTCTAGGAAAGGCAGAGTAGTGGCCTGGAAGGATCTTGGGTTTAGAGGATTGGGGCACCAACTTACCTACCTTGGACAACTTCCCTCTGGGCTTGGTTTATGTAGAAGAGGCATAAATGTCTATCTTTTCTAAGCCTCTGCCATGTTGTTAACAATCTAATCCTATCTACACAATGAGATAGAAAAATGAATAGTACCAGGTGACGGGGTCTGAGATAGAGTAAACACCAGGGAAGGGCAGGAGTTGACCAGTTGCCAGAGGTGATGGTGGGGGTGCAGTTCTGGTTACTGACCCAGAGCCAGGGCACAGCTGCTGTTTTGCATGAGTCTAAGGAAGCAAAAATAATTGCTTTCCTGATGGACCCCCATGAGACAGGGAAATCCATAAGACAGGGAGGATGCCCATTTTGCTTAGAACCTGGTGCAGAAGAGAAAGGAATACATGAACATGTAACACTTTTCTCAACCGATCCCCAAGCAATTTGACCTTCCATCCTTCCCTTGGGCTCCCATAGTCTTTCCTTATATACTTCTACTATAGCACACACAATGCTACGTATGGTCTAATTACCGCTTGATGCATCTGACTCTCCAATTGACTTCAAGGTCAAGGATTTTGTCTTTTTATTCCCATGACCCCACCATCTAGCTCAGCTTGGCACATAAAGTCCTAAACAAATGTTTGCCAAATGTATGAACAAACACATAAGTCCATTTTGTCGCAAAGGGCTAGAAAAGTCATTCTGTTGTTGAACTGAAATCCATTTCTTTTTACCTTCCCACAAATCCAACTCAGTTTCTCAGACATTTATTAGGTAATTTTGATATTCAAGGCTCTGTGTTAAATGCAGAATGTAGGCTGTAAAAACAAGGAAGCTCCTCCTACTCCCAGAGCTTCCCAGACCAGCTATTCCCTTTCATAACAGCCCACCAGGGAAGCAAGAAGAATTCTTGTTCAGTGGCTTCCCACTGGCTCTACGTGTGAGTCCCTGAACCTGCCTGGCCCCTCAGATATGGGAAGCTATGTCAGGGGTGGTTCAGCCCAGGAAGAGGAAAGAACGCTCTCAGGTACTGCTGGGATAGCCTGCTGCTCCTAAGCTTTTGAAGTAGAAGATTCAGAATCCGTCCTTCGCCAATGCACAACAGCTCCAGCCCAGGGTACCACTTCTCATTCATCCATTCATTCCCTCATTGATTTGCTCGTTCATTCATTCCATTTCATAAAGTGAGCACTGGGCCAGGCACTAGGACAGCTTTAGGGCTTCAGAGATAAGCAAGGGAGACAAGGTGCAGCAGATGCTCTGCCCCCCTGTGACTCTCACTGCTCCCATGCAAGACAGCTTTCTGCTGCAAGCACCTGGATGTTCCAACTGAGGGCTTTCTCTGGCTGCTGGAGCACTTACCCACGTGTGGCATAGACTGGCAATGCTGGGGGTCAACCAATGACAGGTGGGAGTTGGTGTATAAATATTCCAGCTTCCTCACCTATCATATGGGGATACTCTGGGGCATGTCCCCACTATCTTTCAGAGTTCCCCAGGGGTTTGAGCCCCCATGGCCCACAGTGGAACCTGCTCATCAGTGTACCCTTCTATCTTTCTTTCCCTGTATCATTTTCCCACTCTCCTGTGTGTACTTCCTGGAATTGCCTCCTGATTCAAATACTTGCGCTCAAATCCTAGTCTCAAGATTTGCTTCTGGGGGAAGCCAACAAACCTATGGCACAAGATCTCTGTCCTCACAAAGCTGATTCTCTAACAAAAAAGTGTGTTGCTTAGTTATAGGACAGTAGAGCAGATGCTATAATAGAAGAGATACAGGGGCCATGAGAACACACAGCATGGGGCCAGGGAAGGTCTTTTGCAGGAAGTGACTTTAAGCTGAATGCATAGATTTGCTCTATTTTTGCTTCAGATTTCTTTTGACTGCTGCCTGCTGTTGTGCGACAATAAATGTGAATACCCTCCCCCAACCCCGTGGAGTTGTGCAGCACACTCTGCTGGGATCCCTTCTGAATTCCTCTGAAGGAAAAGGGGGTAGAGAGAACCAGTGTTTTTTAAAAATTTTTATTGAATCATAATTAATTATACATATTTTGGGGGTTCAACGTTGATATATGTTGATCAAATCAATATTACCAGCATATATATTGTTACAAATCATACTTATTCTTTATGCCCCTTGTCCAATCTCTCCCCATCCCCCTCATCTTTCCTCCTTCCCCCTCTAATTACCCTAGATTTCTTCTCTCCTTCTGAAAGAGTAATGATTACTCTGTTGATTTGTTACCTAGATGACCTGTCCAATGTTGAGAGGTGTGATCAGGTCCCCCAGTATTATCGTAGAGCAGATGCTTCTTCTTTTACTCTGGAATGGGCTTTGTGGAGAGAGACATCCTCCTCTTTTCTTTGGTCTCTGCTGGTGACTCTCCTTGTGTCAATGCACTCCAGTGGCTGGCGGACCATCTGCATGGTGGTTGTGATGTCTAGCCACTTTCCCGGCAGCCACGGTTACCATAGTGGCTGTGGTGGGCCACCCACATGGAGGGGATGTTTTTGGCATGCTCCTTGGCACTGGCAGTGTGCCTGGTTGTGGGAGGGGGGTCCGGTCCCTGGCTCTAAGCCTCAGGTCCTCAGGTGGGCCCCAAGGGGCTGGTGGTGTGAGAGAACCAGTGTTTTCTGAGGGCCCACTCGGTTGCAGGCACTGGCCACAGAGGTGATTTACACTGGCCAGCTCTTCTCATTCTCTGTTCAGTCCTTGAAGGCTGGTGTCACGGATCACATTTAGATATGAGGAAACAGACTCAGATAGGGCTTTCTTGCCCAAGAGCACACAGCCAGGCAGTGCTGAGCCAGGATTCAGCCCAGGCTCACTTCAAAACTCCTGTGCTGCTCCTTGTACCTTGCTCTGGAGATGACCTTGAGGGGCTAGAATAATCATCCTGATACTACTGATCAGGCAGCTACTGTGGCTCAGCCAACAGAAGTGATGACCTCAAGGGCACATGGTAGTGGAGCTGGGATCAAAACCCACCACTGCCTGCCTCTGAGGCCTCCGTGCTCTCCTCTCCATCGGGCTGCCTGTGAGTCAGATCGGTTGCCCCTGCAGACCACAGTGGGGAGCGTCCACCAAGCATAGCTCTCTACAGGGCTGAGGAAGCTCCAGTGCAAAACAGTGCTACAGTTAAGAAATTGCCCTTAAGAAACTTGGATTACTTTTATTCAAATCTTGGCTCCATCAGTTAGAGTAATTTGGGCAAAGTGTTTACTTACTCTGAGTCTCAGTTTCTTGATCCATGAAATAGGATTAATAATAGTAACTATCTCATGGGGTTGTTGTGAGGATTTAAACAAGATAATATAGGAAAGTTCCCAGTATAGTGTTGAAACAATGTACAATCAGCAAAACACTATAGCTCCAAGTTGCTTGATTTTTACTAGGGACAGGCACTGAGCTGAGATATTTGCAAACATGATTCTACTTCACCCTCAAGAGTCAATGAGGCTGGCATTATCCACCACTTTTCAAAGGAGAAGAATGGAGCTCAGGGAGGTTAAGTAACTTGCTTAGAGTCACACACTGGTGGTGGGGCTGGGCAGTCTGACCCTTAAGCTGGTGCCCTGACCACCGCATAGCCACACTTCCCTGTAGTCCAGCATGGTCAAGAGCTGCCACTCAGAGCCTGATTCAATGAATCCCAGGCTTGTCCTTCATCCTGTATGTCAGTACCAGCTCCGGTGTCATGGCCTCTGATGGCAGGTCCATGGCTCCCAAAGTAGATCCCTTCTCTTGCTGCCTACATGGGACACTGCGGGACTGGCCAAAACTGGAATAGTCCTAGATTCCAGTCCCCAAATCCCACATTACACAATCTGCCCCTTATCTCCATTGCTGCCCTTCTGAAAGGACCCCAAAAGCCCTCCAATTCACCCCACCCACACCCCAAGCCCATCTTCTCATTTCACTAATGCTTAGCAATGTACCCATCTTTTAAACTTTGGGTCCTGCTGTAATATTAAGGCAGTAATTTATACACTTGGCTCTCAAGCTCCTGGCTGTTTCGAAGGCATTGATCACCCCAGAGCTCTCATACATGATTCAGGCTTACTCCTCCAACTCCTCTGCCAGCTATTGATTCCAATGACATTATTTATCAATTACGAAAGGTTTATTCCTCACTCGCTCCTGCACAAAAGAATCCGTGCATTTATTTTACAGCATGATTTATTGACACGTCACCATGCATTACATGGAAAATTGAATTTTTGGAGGTTGGAGAACCTTAGGAAATTTCACAGGTTCAATTAGACAGGGGAACATCAAAGAGTTTAATGATACAATTTTTCATCCATTTGCTGCAGCACTGGGAGGGGAAGGACCCTAGGGCCAGGTCAGCTCAGAGCCCCAAACTGTTCTTTAATTCAGGTGTATACTGAGGATGAAGTCCACACAGGCTGAAACCCACCTCAGACACTTGGCTCAGGGCTTTTATTTACGACTCCCTGAGGTCAGAATATTTTTTTGAGCCAGATTCACCCTTTGTTCCTAGACCAATAATCCTTTCCTTGGGCTGTTGGAGAGACTTGGACAGATCTCTCCTTGAACCATAGAAGGAAGGAAGAAGGGCCACCTGCATTTGTGGATGAGCATAAGAGAGAAACGTTGATGTTTACAGTCAGTTTACATCATCTCCCCACCCAGTAGATCCCAGCTGAACTGCGAGTTCTCAGGGCAAGCCTTCCCATATGCCCCAGGATGGATCAGGTCCCCCATTATATGCCCTTCCAACACTATCCACAGTTTATATATATATATTGCTGTGATTATTTGATGAATGCCACCTCTCCCTTAAACTGGGACTCCCTGAGGGTGGTGTGCAGGACTGTCCACTGTCAACTCTGTACCAGTTCCATTCCTATCCACAGCTGGGAATTTTGTTTCCTAAAATACCTTTTTCTCTAGGTTCTGGGTCAGAGTTTGCCTATGAGAGGAACCCGCAGACCATGGAGCGGAAGCTGTTATTCTTATGGAGGTCACAGGCAGTGGCTTCACGCACCTCTCCTGGAGTTCCCACTTTGGGGTCTCACTTGGCCCCTGAATGCAGGAGTGGCTTCTTAGACATCCCTGTGAATTTTGGCTCCTCCACCTGTCCTACCATTTGGGGCCAAAATCTTTAGCTGCTCTTCCTCTGATCCTCCAGCTCCTTGTCTCCTATACCTCCATTCCTCTGGCTCCTCCTACATGTGTGTAAACTCCCATTTCCGTATTAAACCCTTTATTCCTATCATACTTGTGATGGGTCCATTTTCCTGATAGGACCTCAGACTGACCCAGTAGCAGAAATATCTGCTTTGCTTTCCTTAGATTCCTCAGGGCCAAGTGTACAACAAACAGAGTGTGTAATTAAATATGTTGCATTTAATCAATGAATGAAGACTCTCCCTCTCTTCTGGCTGGCTAACTCCTACTTGGCCTTTAAAACTCACCTCCTCCAAGAAGCCTTCCTTGATTCCAAGTGTGGGTTAAGGGCACCTCCTCTGGGCTCCCATCATCAGATCGCATATCGCTGGATTATAAGCATTTGTCTGTTTGTCTATCTGCTGCAGTAGATGATAAGCTCCTTAAGGCTAAGGATGAATCTTGGTGGTCCCTATTTCTCCACTTCCAGAGTGCCTGGCACACAAAGGGTTCTCAGTAAAGGTCGATCGATGGAATTAATCATTTACTTGCCTGTCCCGCACTGTTGGGTATAAGAACAGTAGGGATGGGTTACCAAACTCTTTTGCATCCATTCTCTTAGTTGATCCTCACAAAAAATCCATAGTTTGGGCAGGTGGTGCCTTCCCTGGGAAGAAGATGTAGCATCTTTAAGCCCACCTGAAAAGTATGACCCTGAGGGCTGACAGTGAGGGATCCTTTCCTTGTTCAGGGTACACCTCCACACTGAAGCCAGACAGACTTTGAAACAAGCATTAGAAAAATTAAGAGAGAAACAATAATAAATTCTGTATTTGTAACTAATATAGTGATAATCAGGCAAATCGAATATTAAGTAAGCAAATTACATCTACATTTGTAGAAAGCTAAAATTTAGCATTAAAATTGGTGTCTAAGTTGTTTAAAAATGACAGATCATTTGAATCACTAGAGCCACCATTTATTTAATCAACTCTTGATTTTCTAAAATGGGGTAGAGATTAATTTATATCCCTTTGTAACTGTGATAGAGACACACGTCACTTAGTACGGATACACTTCAAGGAACAGATTCATTCCCATAAGGCTAGCCTTGAAGCAAATTTCTCTAAAGTGAATTAGATTTTCCCATTGATTTACATGATTAAATTAAAGATGTGTTCTCATGGGAAAAGTTGACCAATAAGTGGAATTAAATTTTTTTTTTCAATACAAAAATGGGATCAGGGAACACTTGCAGAATATTGTGGGTGCTGTGGTCCATTGCCAGCATCTCACTTGCTGGGAGCTAATGTCCTCACCCCACTGTTTGCTTGCTTTGTGGCATCATTACTTGAAACGTTTAAGGCCCTTTCTTTTCCACCATTTGCTTGCTTTGTGGCATCATTATTTGAAATGTTTAAGGCACTTTCTTTTAATCAAGGGTGAGTCAATCAGAAAGGGTGGCCAGCAATCACTGAGTTCTTATACTGAGCTTGTTAGTAAAGGATGCACTTTTAAACTCTCACGACCACCTTTTGAAGGAGTTATTATTACCCTTATTTTAAAGACAGAGAATGTGAGGCTCAGAGACATGAAGCCTCTTTCCTAGAGTCCTAGAGCCTAGTCAGTCTGACTCCAAATCCTATGGTTAATGAGCTGCATTATAAGGATAGAGATTGGAAGCAAAGGTAAAAATAATCCAAAGCCACAGATAAAGAAAAGATTAACTTTGTGTTTCTCTTTTGGATGGGATCATGCTCCTATATTCAAATATGAGAATACCAATTGTCTTTAAGTTCTTTCAAAATAAAACAAAGATGTTGCTTTGTGGGTACCTGTTCCCACAGGTATGGTGGCTGCTTGCTTTGACCTTCCCGGTTTCCACCTCTGAGGTGGCAGTAATTGCTTTGGTCTTTCTGACACATACCAAATGCTGCCTCACGTCCCTGGAGATCAAGGGGACATTGCAGATAGGCACTGAGGGGGAAGTAGGAATTCTGGGTTTCCATTCAGGCTCTGCCCCTCTCATTAGCTGTGTGATCTTGGCTGAGCTCCTTTCCCTCTCTGGGCCTCAGTTTCCCATCTGTAAAATGAGGGGACTGCACTAAAGATGTTTTTTAAGGACACCCCCACTCACAGATCTGATTCTCTTTGCTTCTTTGATTTCTCTCTGACTGCTCTCAGTGTTCACACAAAACCAAGAATTGACCGTATGCACGGAAAAAAATTGATCGGTCATTTTGTGTATTTAACGGCTGGCATTTAAACTGAGAGATATTTCAAGTTAAAGAATGCTGTTTGCAAACATAAAAATAACGCATAAAAATCAAATATATGCAGCCCATACACACACCAGCACCAAATCAACTACACAAACAGAAGCGGCTGCATGATTATAATCTCCTGATTGAGAACAAAGCTGCAGCAGTTTCGAAGGCAATTTTCATATAAAAATTGATTCTTTTCATGCTTCTCCCATGATTTGAATTAGACAGGATGAATTTTTTTGAGTTTTAAAAAATTTTCTTTTTTAAAAGTTCTTTAGGAACATGAGTTTTGATGTTTAAGCTCAGATTGAAATTTCTGAACCAAATGCATCAATGACAAATGTGAGTTGGTCTAGAAGGTCCCAGAGGTGGAGGCAGAGTCTTAAGTCTCACATTGTATAAAATTAGTTTATAAAATGCCTTTCACATACTGTGTCTTGATCAAACTTCATCATGACCTTGTCAGGTAGGTAATAAAATCCCTATTCTACAGATGAGGAAACTGAAGCTCCCAGAGGAAGAGTGACTTCTCCAATACTAAAATGGTAGTTACTGGCAAACCTGAGACTCGACTCAAAAACTTCTGCCTCCAAGTTCAGTATGCATTCAAGGGAAACATTTATTTATTTCATAAAGTTTTATTAAGTGCCTAATATGTGCTGGGTATTGTCGTAGGTCCCAGGTGATAGAGTTGTTGCTCTCAGTAAGTTCATACATAATTATCTTAAATCACTAACTCCATCCTTGTTGTCTGATCCTAAACATGCTCCACTGTCCTCAAATTTCTTAGAATTCACCATTGGGAGTTGGGGCTTCACCTTACAGAGTGAGCAGTAGTGTCCACTGCTCTGCTTTGGGTAGATCACTCTGGGCAGTGTGCTAGGGGAGCTTGGGAAGGGAGAGGGGTGAGACAGAGGCAGGGAGGCTGGAGGGATGCTGTGCCGATAATCCAGGTGAGACATGAGAAGCCCAGACCAGGAATTCATTCATGGTGGAGGTGGAGAGGGAGGGGAAAACTCAAGACTATTCTCAAGTTCAACTCAGTGGGACTCATGATGCATTTGAGAGGAGAGAGAAAATTGGGGGTAACTGCCAGCCATTGGGAGTTTGAATAGGCTTAATAAATAGCACCTCCCTCCTGCCCAAACTTTGAACCAACTGGGAAATAAAGCAAGGGGTAAGCAACACAGAAACAAAAAGTACCACTTTTACTATTGCTAAAGCTGAGGCTGGAGTATGTGGCTTGCGTCTCAGGCAAGTGTGCTTCCTAATGCTGAAACTTAGAATCTAGAAGACCTCTCTACCTTGCAGCAAGGAATGGGCACCTTGTTCCTGGAGGGAGCTTGTTTCCAAGAGAAAGGACAGAGAAGAGTCTGGGCTATACACACCCCTTGCAGCCCAGGGCAGGAGTGAGTGATGGCAGAGAGATGCCATAAAGCTACACTACTGGGCTTCCTTCTCGTGGTAGCAAACATGAGGAGTGGGAAAGCTTGGCTTTCTGATTTGTGTCATTTATTCAGGTGGCAAGCACAGGATAGGGGGAAATTTGAGGAGAAGTTGGTAAGCTTGGTTTTGGGTTTGTGAGGATCTTACGGGTCACCCAGTGGAGATGGCTGGTGGGTGACCAGATGTGTGGAGTCCAAAGCTCAGGAGAGACTGATGTGCAAGCTGTCAACAGACAACAGTGGTTGGAGTCATGGTGATATACAAGGGTAGCCAGGGTGAGAAATGGCATTATTGAAAAAGAAGAAAAGAGGGCAGAGGACAGGATAAGAGAGACCGGGAATGAGAAGAAAAGCAGCCTGTGAAGGAGACCGAGAAAGTACAGACAGGACATAAAAGGACAGCAGGATGGCATGAGGTCATCAAAGGCAAGGAGGAGAAAGTTTTAAGAAGGGAAAAGAGTAGAGCAGGAGCCTTATATCCTAAATGATTTGAATTGAAATCTGTTTCTTCCATTCCCTACCTATGAGATCTAGAGTTAGGTGCTTCATAAATGGTAGCTGTGAAGATGATGATGGTGATGATGATGAATATTGAAGGAAGTGGTTGCAAAGTGTTGCAAGAAACAGGAAAATCAAGATAGACAAGGTCCAAAAAAGTAGAAGAGAAGAGAATAATTCACTCCAGTGCAATCTATTTTGGGGAGCAAGACTAACACTCATGTAACAGTTAGACTCTTTCCCATGACTTCAACTTATACTCTCCTAACACACTTGTCCTAATAAGAAGGTTAAAAAAAACCCCAAACTAATATTATGGACATGGAGGCGGATGCATATGCAAGGAAGTTATTAAAACAGCCTTGATTTTAATAAATTTACCACCAGGTAGCAATCTCTCAATGTCACCTCTTTCTAATTTGCATATGTAACTGGCATCTCGTTAAAACATCATTAAGAAATTGAAAACCAGGAAGACATAAACAGATGCAGAGAAGAAACAGAGGGGGTTGGGGGTAGTAGGAAAGAGGACTATTTTCGGAAAATGCAACAAGGAACCTAACTTGGTTATACAAATCCAACCTGATTAACAAGTGATGGGAATCAGAATTTACATAGATACTGTTTACAAATTGGCAATTACAAGACTAATGTGAAAGCTTCATTTTCCTGGAATGACTGGAAATTGTTATACACGATACTGATAGTTTTTCTCAGCTGGACCATCACTTACATGTTCAGGAGAGTTTTTTCTTCAAAGAGTTAACACAAGAGGACAAGCCCATGCTGTCTGGACTCTTGGATTCTGGTTCCTCTTCTGTGGCCAGATTAACTTTTATTTTTATTTTTGGTGTGTGTTCAGTGCACTTTTTACTATTATAAAAGTAACATATAGCCACTGTTGAAAATTTTAAAAACTATATAAAAATACATTGGGCCAAACTAATCTTTTTTTTTTTTTTTTTCCTTTTTGTCTCTTTTTTTGTGACCGGCAACGGATCGCAACCCTCAGTGTCGCGCCCGTACCAGACCGGGACCGGCAATGGGATTGCAACCCTCGGTGTTGCCCCCGCACCTCGCTCAGCCAGTGAGTGGCCGGTCTGTATGTGGGATCCGAACCCTTGGCGGGAGCGCCGCTTCGCTTCCCAAGCGGTGCACTGTAGCAGTGCGCCACCGGGCCGGCCCTGGGCCAAACTAATCTTAATAAGTGATGCAGTTTAATAAAAAGCTCAAGCTTTTTTTTTTTGTCTTTTTCGTGACCAGTAAGGGGATTGCAACCCTTGGCTTGGTGTCACCCGCACCGCGCTCAGCCAGTGAGGGCACCGGCCAGTCCTATATAGGATCCGAACCCGTGGCTGAAGTGCCGCTGCGCTCCCAGCGCTGCACTCTCCTGAGTGCGCCACAGGGCCGGCCCAAAGCTCAAGCTTTGAAGATGGGCAGCCGAGGGTCTGACTCCTGGTTCTGCTGCTCAACTGGTGTGTGACACAGGAACTAGTTTCTTCATCTGTAAAACAGGGAATGTGGTTTTTGGCAGGATGAATGGGACAGTGTTAATGAAGTGCTGACATATAGTGTCCGGTACATAGTAGCATTCAATTTATGGAAGTTACTATTTTAAACCATTTCCTTCCTTTCCTTCCTTCTAAAATCACTCTTCCTCCTTGAAATTCTTTACTGGTTTTATGAACACTGGTAAACAAGGTTTCCATAATTCGACCCTACGATATCTGTTTGGTACTCCTTTATATAACTATTAGAAAGACAGAAATTGTTTGTGTGCATATTTTATTGCACTAAATCTACTGAAAGAACCCCAACATTTCAGTGGCTTAGCACTGAATCAAAGTTTATTTTTTTGTTTATGTCTCAGTCCCATATGGGACAGGGGTCACTCTGCTCCACACAGTCATCCAGGCACCCAGGCTCATTCCATTCTGTGGCTCTGTCCTTCTCCAGGTCGCAGGACTTCTCTCCATTCACCCAGGAAAACAGATAATGGTGAAGACACAGCCACTCTTTATTGCCTGGGCCAGATGGTGACACACACATCACTTCTGTTCACATTCTATTAGTGAGAAACAGACATATGGACCCATCAAGATGCAAGGGGAGCTGGGGAATGCAGTTTGTTAGTGAGCCCTGAGAGAGAGGAGAATGTGGAGATGGGTGCGTTCTCAGTCTCTGCATCACGTACAGCTGCAATATGCAGAGGTTCCAATCAAACAAAGACTCTACTTGCCTTGTCTTGAGTCATGTATGTACCCTCCTGGAGAAGAGTTTCTAGGTACTTGGAATGTCATCTCCCAACCTCAGCCATATGACTCAAGTGAGAGAGGATCAGTTCTCTGGAAGAAGGAGGAAAACAGTGCTAAGCAGACCAATGCAGCTGCTGATGACTACATGTGAAATGTCCAGCACCCAGCTGGGTGGCCTAGAGGATGGACATGTGATGGAGAGGACATGATTCTTACCCTCAACATGCTCACACTAAATGCTAGGTGATAGGGATTATATTATAAATGCAAACTGAATTCAAAGAAGAAAGAAACAGTCATGCACATGGAGCAACCACAGTGTGGCAGAAAAAGGATTGTTTGTTTAGGCAGGAGACCATCCCCATGTGACTTTGGGAGAGATGATCAGTTGGAAAACTTGCTAAAATGGGGGATACTTCTATCTACATCATGGGATTGCTACAAGGCATAAGAGAGATAATATATGTGCAAAGTTCAAAAGAAATAAATTTAATGATTGCTAGTGTTCAACAAAGACTTCATGGAGGAAGTAGGCTTTCTGGAGGTTGGGTGGATCAGGATACAGGGTGGGAAAGCAGAGCAGAGGGTGGCTGAGAGCGTCCCGGCTGGGGAAAGCAGGAGCAGTGTGGGGAGGTGGGACTGAGCATGGCCTGTTGGACGGGGACAGTCAAAGAAGTCCCTCTTATGGGCTTCAGCTCTCAATGCTGAACCTTCTCACCTCTTTTGGTTCCCCAAGACCCTCTGAAGACAAAACCTGGAATCCAGGCTGGGTGATTCTGCCTTGTGTTTCACGATTCTCCACTTTTCCTGGGCAGCTGGCTGGGCCAGTTTCTCAGGGAGATTTGTAAACTAGGGGGCAGGGCTGTGCCCGCCTGGAGATCCAGTGTAAATCTGACTTAATGGGTCTCTCTTTATACTCACACACACATACGCTGCAGACGGAGCAGACCTTGTGGGCTATTGCCCAGGATAGCAACCCTCATATACAAGGTTCATAACTCTCCTCCCGGGTACTGGGGGAAACATCTCCTGAACTTGGACCCTGGAAGTGTGAAAGCTAATTGGGGCCAAATAGCTCTACTCTATGTATCTGGCTGTCAGGAGAGGAGGGCTGCCTGCTGGAGGTCCCCGTGCTCCTCACAGATGTCTATTTCTGTCCACACTATTGCCCGGGAAGGTCTATAACATCCCCATTTACCAAAGAGCACAGTGAGACCCAGAGCCCTGAGGTGGCTTGTTTGAAATCATACAGATATACTTGTGGATTTTTATAGAGTGCCTTCTACATACCAGGCACGCACTGTATGTTGCCTCTGACCCTCACAAAAGTGCTGCTGGACAAGAGTTTTCAGTCCCATTTTACTGATGAAATTGAGGCTCAGAAAGGAAGGGATTTGCACAAAGGCACTCAGTGAGTAAAAAAGACAAAGCTGGGATTTTAGATCGTACTTTCCATTATAACCAGTGAGCATCAGGAAGAGCAGTTACTTTGATTATTAATAAGAATAGCAGCTGATGTTTATCACACACTTGCTCTGCACCAGGCTTTGTGTTGAGTGCTTTTATACAGAAGATCTCATTTAATTCTCACGGCTATCCCAGGAGATAGAAATGATGGCTATAATGCCCATTTCACAGATGTGGAAAGTAAGGCCGGCCACTTAAGTAACTTGCCCAGGGGAGACAAGCTTTGAATGCAGGCTTTCTGACTTTGACTTCATCTCTTGTAACATTGCATTAAACTGCCTTGTTAATGGTAATCTTTATGTTTGTGTGATTTTCCATACACCCTCATCTGTTCTGTAGATAGGGTAGTAGATGGGGGATTACTATTTAGTGAGCATCTTCTCAGTACTCCATATGTTACCTCAGGTAACCTCACAGTGCCTCTAAGGTGGGAACTCCTGCTGTATTCATTTCGCAGGTGAGAAAATCAAGGATCAGAGAAGGAGAGTGACTTGGCTGAGGTCACAGGGTGTGATGCATAATTTTGTGTCAACTTGTCAATTTTCTGATACCCAGATAGCTGGTAAAACATTACTTCTATGTGTGTGTTCATGAGGGTGTTTCCAGAGGTTGTTAGCATTTGAATCAGTAGACTGAATAAAGAAAATCTGCCCTCACCAACATGGGTGGGCCTCACCCCATCTGTTGAGGGCTCGAATAGAACAAAAAGTGGTGGAAAAGCAAATTCACTCTTCCTTCTTGAGCTGGGACATCCATCTCCTGACTTCAGACATTCCAGGTTCTTGGGCCTTCAGACTCCAGGACTCATGCCAGCAGCCCCCCAGGTTCTCAGGCCTTTGGACTGATTTACACCACTGGCTTTCTTGGTGCTCCAGCTGGCAGATGGCATATTGTGGGACTTCCCAGCCTCCATAATGACATGAACAAATTCCCATAATAACCCCCCTCCTGTAGAACTATATATATCCTATTGGTTCTGTTTCTCTGGAGAACTCCTACTAATACACAGGGCAAGGGTTCAAATTCAGACTTATCTGCCATCAAGGACATTCTCTCTAGTGTACATTGCTGCATGGGGCTTCCCCCATGTTTCTAATTTGTTTCAGCTTTGGACTCTGCAGGTTCTCACCACACGTTGACTGAATCAACAAGTAGGTAAATGTTTCCACCCGACCATCTCAAGGAGATTCCAGGCTTCTTGGTTACAGGGACCAAATATCTCTTTGCTAGGCTAAGAGCTCTAGGAATCAGCCGGGGAGAGATCTTTGTTTAAACCTTGCTGTTCATTGAGCACACACCATGTGTCAGATAGTGGCTTAAACACTCTAAGTGCTTTAATCTACCCACAACTTCGAGGTAGGTACCATTATTCCTGGGCTTAGAGAGGGTGGGTGGCTTGGTCAGGGTCACCCAGCTAGAGAGGGGCAATGCTGCGATCAGGACCCAGGCCTCCTGCCACTAGGTCCTAGCTGGCTTCCATTGCATCACTGTCTTTGGGATGGTGGAGTTTTATAAAAAGAAAGAGGGGATACCAGCTAAAAGCATGTTTGCTGCTCTACAAGTTAGAAAAAAAAAGTCATGGGAATCTTTGTTTGACTGCAAATACTTCACTTTTATTTTTTTCTCTTTAACATATTTAGAATTAGAGATAAGCTTGAAAGATGCTAGCAGAGCCTGCTGAAAGCCTGTAAAAATGATAGAGGAAGATTACACAGCTGGAAAAAACTGTCTCAATGTTTCTTATGACATAACATAGCAAAGCCTGAAACAAGAACAAAACCCCACAAGTAAGAGAAGAGAGCCTCTGTGGAAAACCAGAGGTGGGACATCACAGGAATCTGGGCTTTAAACCCAGGTAAAGAAGATCTTCCAGCAGCCAGAGTTGTCCAACGGTAAGATAGGCTTCTGGAGAGGTATTGAGCACCCAGCTCCTGAAGGCATGCAAGGACAGGGCAGGGGAGGGGTGACTCAGATATCTAAAGGATTGACTTGATCACCGCACAAAGTTGACTCCAACTTAGCCCTCTCGTTTAGACAACGACAACTTCCACTTACTGGGCATGTTTTATGTGCCAAGCACTGTGCTGAGCAATTTTCTCATTCAACTTGAGTATCAGCTGGGCTTAACCTGCTCCTTAAGAGCTTCAGAAGATCAGTCTGGATCCTCATTTCATGATTTATGGAAAGTCCAAAGCCCTCCCCAGGGTTTCTATATTTCAAAGGCTGTGTGTGTGTGTTTGTGTGTGCGTGTTTTGTGGGGAGGGTTCTCATGGGCATCTCTAGTTCTGGGTTTCTGTTTCCACTGAGTCAGCTCACTTTCTATATGGTTTTTCTGTCTGCACATGTTCCTGTTCCAAGATATGCAACTCAGACTCATTCCTTGATTTCCACAAATTTCACTCTTGGGCCTGGAATGTACTGTATAGAAGGTTTGCAGCCACAGAGATGGCTCAAGCTGTGGCAACCCAAGTGGCAAGGGATAATAGCCTGGCCTGTTCTCAAAAGAGCTTTTGACTACCCTGCTTGGGGTCATTTGCCATTGGCCATTCTATCTTAGGTGGTGGCTGGTCTTCTCACCAGCTCTCTGGTTTCTTTCTTCCCTTCTTTCTTTCCTTCCTTCCCTGTCAAACAACCAGCCAATGAAGCACCCAGTCTTAAACTAACCAGTCACCCAGCTAGCCAACCAATCAACCAACTAACTAACCAGCCATCCAATCAACCAGCTAGAAAGCCAACAAACCAATCAAAAGCCTATCATTGTTTAAAAAGAAAAGTATCACTACATGCCATGCCATGACAAACTCCAAAATCAACTTACAGAAAGGAAGGAAGGAAGGAAAAAAGAAATGAAAACAAACAAACAAACAAACAAAAAAACACAGGAAAATCAGCTTCTTCTTTAGTAATGTAGAGCAATTCCATGCTCCCTTGGCCCTGAACTCCACACCGGCCTTCTGGTCTCCTCCCACCCAAAAAGTTCATCAAGGTGTTTTCCAAAATTCACACCCACATTTACTGAGAACACTGTCTGTACCCCAGGCACTGTCAGGCACTTCAGTTTTCAAACTTGCACCATCTCCTTTAATCCTTACAATGACCCTATGATGTAGGTAAAGATATTATCCTCATTTTCCATGTGAAGAAACTGAAGCTGGAAGAGAGAGATAGTCACTTGTCCGAGGTCCAGTGACTGGCAAGGGGCAGATCCAGGAGTGGGACTGGGCCAGGTTGTCCCACACTCATAAATCTGAAAGGTCAGAGCCCTCCTTTACCCCCTGAAACCTGGTGCCAACTTTTAACATAACTTTCTTTTTTAACTCCACCAAGCAAACGTCATCTCATTTTTTCCTTGGAGCAGCTCTGGAAGTAAGGATTTTCATCCCCACTTCTTAGTTCCAGAGAACCAGGCTTCAGTGAGGTGGCTTGCCCAGGCCCCCAAACCTTCTTATGTGGTATAACCCAGGATTTGGATCCACAGATCTCTGATTATGAGATTGGCTCTTTACTTCCCCGTGCTGTGCATGCCTCCCAGATACGGAGAGAATGAGATACAGAGGTGCAGAAGCAGGAGCATCAGCTGGGCACTCAGATGCAGACATGAACAATGGTCAGTCCTCTAACAGGACCTGACATTTAAGGGTCACAGGGGAGGCATGGACAGCTCTCTTGTCCAGGGGAAGCCACACAGAGGAAGTGACCCTGGAGCAAGGTTCAGAAGGGTGACTAGGAGTTTACTACATGGACATACTTGTGGGGGGGAGGGAAGGACATTGCAGGCAGAGAGGACCTCCTAGGGAAAGACATAGCCTCACAAAACAGCTGTGTTTGCACGGGGAGCTGCAAGCAGGTTGGAAGGGCTGGCTGCCCAGCAGGAGAGGGGAGTGCTACAAACCGAGGTGGAGGAGGTCAGCAGGGACCAGTCTGTGAACGGCCTTGAATGCCAGACCAAAGGTTTTGACTTGACCCAGAGGGTGGTGGGGAGCCATGGGAGGTCTCTAAGCAGGGGAGGGACGTGGTCACTTTAAGCAGGTGCCAGGGCTGCCTTGGGCACCCCACACTTGTGCAGGCACGCACCTTGCCTCTCTCTGCCACATTCATCTTCTTTTCAGGAACGGCTACTGGAGGTTTTAATGAACTCATTAGTCATTCCACTGTCAGGTGAGTCCAATGGCGGTGGGAGGGTGGATGGAGGGCCCTTCTCACCGGGGCCCTGCTGTGCTGATCTCATCAGCAGCCGCCCCAGCCTTGTCCCTGGCAGAAGCTCACCCATTCTGTTCCAAGGCGACACTCACCTCCCACCTCCTCCCAATCCCACGCTTTGCTGCCTCCTGAACTCGCCAACATCCATTTCAATGGGCTCGAATGGAGTCACGTCTCCCTGGGACTTGCTTCCATCTGTCTCCCTACACCGTTGTCTCGGTCAGTGCCTCTGCGTCTCTATCTTGCTGCTGGGCGTGGGAAGCTTCTGTTTGTACCCTGGACAGGCAGGCTGCTGTTTGTCCATCTGTCCTCCTGTACCTCCACTTCCAGCTTGAACCTGCCCATCTGTCTTCTCTTCCTTCCTCCTTCCCTTCTCTCCACCTTGGACTTTCTGCCTGACTGGCTCTTTCTTTCCTTCTGCTTGTCTGAATGTCTGTCTGTCTCTTTTCACCTTAGTCCTTCTGATTGTTCATCTCTTTTCCTCTTTTCCTTTCTGCCTTTTCCAGGCATTCTCTGGAAACAGACCACTTCAAAGTCTACTCAGTAGAAGGGAACAAGGTTTTGCAAAGTCCCAACTGTTCTGATAAGACCCTAGTAATTTGTGGAAGGGGCTTTAGGGTAGAAGGGGACCCATCTGGTCCAGGCAGTGGTGAGGCCACCAGAGGCACAAGCATGTGGCACTATATTGCGCATTGTCTCAGGCATCTCTGTCTGCTCCTCTAATACTAAACCACATGGCCCTGATACAGGCAGGAGCCACAAAGCCAACCTCACATCCCAAGTCAGACTGTAAGTGGCTGGAGAGCAAGGAAAACCCTCTGTATAATGGAGTCACTAGCTTTCATGGGAGAAAAGACCCCTTGAGAGTCTACTGTTAGCAAAATTATTTATTGGCAAATGAGGAGGCTGAGGCTCAGAAAAAGCAAGGGTCTGATGACTGGCTTAAGGTCATTCAGGGAGGGTCAGACTAGATCCCAAGCCTGGTTCCCTGTGGATGGGAGCTCTTTCTTAAAGCCAGTGAAGCACATGGCATGGGTAGGTCCTGTTTAGGGCCTCAAAGCCCAGGTGGGTAGTGGTCCTCTGGTCCTCCTGTGGGCCAACTTCACAACTCTGTAGCAACACTGGAGAAAATGCTCTTCCTTTGATATTTATGGCATGTTTGCTAGAATTTGTGCTTTCGACCTTAGTGCTGGGTTGTTTCTGGGAATCGACTGCTCAGTCATGCTTCCATTTCCCAGCACTCCTTGCATCTAGGTGGGAACATGTGACTCATTCCTGCCATTGGACTGTGGGTGGAAGCAATGAGTGTCACATCTAGATGAAGGTGACTAAGAAGAGGAAGTACCTTCTCCACATGCTTGCTGTGCTCTTTCATGACCCAGATGCACAGGACTCTGAGGCCCTAGGGGATGTCAGAGCCACAAGATGGAATGACCCTGGGCCAGTGAATCATACACAGAGCCACCTGCCAAGCAGGAACACTTGCACTGGACTGCTGCAGGGGCCAGAAGGGATTTATTTGTTACAGCAGCTAGCATCACCCTAAAAAATGCAGTGTTGGTCATAGGTTGCTTATATGGACTCACCAGATCTGCTTGTTAAGGTATTGTCATTCTTTTCTCATTTCATTGGTGAAGAGGCTCTGTCCAAGAATTTGTTAAATGTCAAAGCTCAGAGAACAAGTAAATGGCAGAGGTGGGTGCAACCCACCACCCCTTTACGTCTCTGTGCTCCCTTGGCTGCTTCTCTGACCTATCTCCCCCCACCCTTCTCTTCTCATTATTTCCCCTCACCATTGGTCTTTTATTCTGCTCCTTAAACACACCATGCGCAGTCCACCTCAAGACCTTCATTTCTGCTGTACTTCTTCTTAGATTGCTCCAACCCTAGATCTTCTAAGTCTGTCTTTTTCTGGTTAACTGAATCTTATTTCAGCTATTCCTTCTCTTCCTCAGTGGGGTCTTCTCTGATCACCCCATCAAAAGCAGTTGACCCTGACTCCCCACCACCCACCATTCCACCTCTACCACAGCATTCTCAGTATCCCTTACCACTATCTGAAATTATCTTGCCCATTTACCTGTTTACTCAGTGACTGTGACCACTTACCTTGCTTTAGCCTCTCCTCCATCCAAGGGAACAGAAACTTGGAGGGGTACTCTAACCCACCACAGGTCACCAACCACCAAGTAGTGGTCCCAGAATTTGAACACAGGTCTGATTCTACAACCTATGTTTTTTTCATACCACACCATTCTCCTGACAAAGCAATAATCGGTGGGACACACTTATTGTATCAGGATGTAACTTTAATTCTGGATCCCTAGACAGGAAGTAAAGCATGGATTTTTGGGTTGGCAAGCCTGGGTTCACATCTTGGTATTGATGTTTCCTACTATTTAACATCTCTGAATGTCTTTACCCCCCAAATAATATTCATATACCTACCTTAAAGAATTAATGTGAGGGCTGAAGGAGATAATATATAAAGCAGTTGACCCAATGCCTATGCGCAGCGGGGGCTCAGGCATCACTAGTTTTCTTTCCAACAAAGACATCAACATTTGTCCTGAGAGTTTTACGTTCATCTCAGACCAGGCAAGTTATCAGTGGAAAGAGAAAAATGCAAATTTAGATTAAAAACGCAAAAGATTCGGAAGAGCACCTGATTCATTTCTAACTTCTCTCCTGGGGTTTGTTGGGAAGCTAAGTTTAAATACACATCAGACTCCCAGACCTCATCCCTGTCACTGTGCTGAAAGCAAACAGACTTTAGGATTTTAAATTTTTTTTCTAATTTTCCCCACTACAAAGCACAAATGTCATGGACAAGGGGCAAACTCATTATAGCTAGGTTTCTATCTGCCTGGTCCAGATGCATGTGCTAAAATGTGAGGCCAGTTCCAATGGCCAACATCCAGGACTGTGTGCACTGTGACTAATGTATGTAAAACACACATGGCTTCTCTCTCCCAGCATCTAAACCCAAAAGCCAAACTTAACTACAGAGCAATTCCAGGCAAACTCACCGAAGTCTTCACTGCTTTTCACATTTGGAGGCAGTGAATCTGGCTTAAAGCGAAAGAGCCCTTAGTTGAGACTGGGGATTTATGTTTTTAAAACATATGAACATTACTCTGCTGATGGCATTCATTGGCCCCTGGCCATAAAACTTACTTTTTTTGTTTTAGTCAGCACAAGCTAGGTTGCGCTCTGATAACAAATAACCCCAAATTCTCAGAGGCTTAAAACAACAGGGGTTTATTTCTTGTTCATGCTACATATGTGTTACAGGCAGTAAGGGGGACTATGGTCACCGTATGCACTCAGGGTCTTAGGCCACTGGAAGAGCCACTATTGCAAACTTTGCCAGTTGCTGAGTCAAAAGGAAGAGAAGGCTCTCACACTGAAAACTGCTCAGCCTAGAAGTGACACATGGCACTTCCAATCCCACTAGTCACATGGCTCCATCAACCACAAGAGGGCAGAACATGCAATCCTACTATGTGCCCAGAATGGGGGAACCAAAAATATTTGTCGTAGCACTTAGTTCTGTTCCTCATGCTTCGTGGATGGAGCACCAAGTCCAGGTGATTAAAATCTCTTCATGAGCAATAAACTTCCCATTCCCTTGACTCCATGGCTGTGATCTTTCCTCAGCTCTGGCTGCACAATGTCTCACCTAGCTGTTGCATCCGGCTCCAACCTTGTCTCCTTGTCGCTCTTCCTCCTTGTAATTCCTTCTTGGGATCTCATTCAGAGTGATGGCCCAGTTGTCCCAATCCCCTCAGGTCATTCCCTTCCACATACAGAGCTTGGGGGCCTCCAGCAACATCTTTCCTGCAACCCAGCCTGGATTTGTAGAGAGAGGAAGAGAAAAGATATTTTGTTTGTTTCTAGGAAAAGTTCTTTCAGGACGCTTCTGAAGCTGTGATTCTAGGATTCTATTATTATTCTCATCCATGAAGCTGCAGACACACACCTCCTGTAAGGGGTCCAACACAAGTGCTTCATTAGCAAAGAAAGTTAAACTCCAAGGAACCAGGATCTGCAGTTGCTGGGTGACTTCCTGTGTGACCTGCCCCTCAGCCAGTGGCAGGGATGCTGAGGTGTCTGGGCCTTGGTGCTGGAGCCTGCCACGCCCTTCACAGCCCACTGCCCTTGGCTCGCCAGGCTGTCCCATCCCCAGAGACATCTCCCAGGCCCCCCTGCACATTCTACCCACTCTTTCTCCAGGGGCACTTATTATTCTCTCCCAACAGATAAACACCAAAAGACAAAATGCCCAACTCAGTCCATCCAAGAAAATGATAACCCTTTCTCCCAGGAGCACAGGCCTGTCCAGTTGACAAAGCATGGTCATCAACGGTGGCTCATTACATTTTTCTCAGTGACACCATGAGGTAGAGATAATTATCATCTACACTGGCAGACGTGGAAAGGGAGGCACAGGGAGGTGAGGTTGCTGGTCGGTAAGCAGTACTGTTGGGGCTGGAATCACATCTTTGAGCTCCGTCCACACCCAGGGTTCTTTCTGCTCTACCCCGCGGAAATCAGAGACTCTGGGTTGCACCTCCCCCAGAGCAGGATGTTTGGAAGGCCACACCCTGACTCAGTTTCCCCACTTCCTGGCTTGGTCTTGAGCTGTGGCCAGACTCAGAACCATAGGCCATGAGATAATCAGGCCTGTTTCCCGTCTGCTCCCATCGGCAACAATGGGCCAATTAAGGCAATTACTGCTTGTTTATATAACAGGACATAGGGATCGCGGTGCTCAACTCTTTAAAATCTCCTATAAAAGCGCCAATAATGCATTAATGTATTAATCCCTTTAATCCTGTCCAATTACCATAGATGCGCTCTGTGGAGCCGACAGTGGCTCTCCACTGTCACTGCTTTGGCGGCCGCCACTGTCTGGGAAGCTCTGGGTGCTCCTCTTCCTCCTCCCTTCTTCCCTCAACACTGTTCAGGAAGCTCTGAGTGGATGCAAGAACAGGATGGTGGCAGACAGCTGTGGCAGGTCGTCCTCCATCTTTCTTAGCGAGGAGAGACAGGTCTGCATGGGCACGTCTGCTCGGGGCGGCCGGCTCTGTCACTCGCTGTGTGGCGTTGGGCTACTTGTCTAACTTCTCTGAGTCTCTGCCTCCTCATCTGTACTATGTGGATTATAATACCTAATTACTGAGTTTCCAGGAAGATTCCTTAGCTGCAGGAAAATGCCTGGCACACAGAAGGCATTCCAGAAATCTCCAGTCCCTTTTCCTCCATCTGTGAAATGGGATAAGAACTTCTACCATGAGGACTAAATGAATTGCGTGTGTCAATTTCCTGGCACGCAGTAGGTTTTAAGTAAACATTGTTCTTTTCCTTGCTCATCTTTTTTTTTAAATTAAAATGTTGCCTGAATTTCAAGAGAGCTTAGAAATAATGACTATGGTGCTGAATGAGCTGTTCTTATATTTTATTTGTTTGGAAGCAAACTACATCTTTTCTCCAAGTCCCCCTTCTCAGGGTAGAGAGAATTTCAACCCCAGGCAGCCTATGTGGGGCACCCCTATCCTTCCTTATGGGCATATTGGAATGGGCAGAGGTGAGGGGCTTGCATAGGTTCTGGACACCTAGAAATGGGGAAGGAGCTTTAATCTGTCTTTTTCTCTAAGATACTGGGGCAGATTTGGTGTTAGGATGCTATGGTCAGACTTGGTTTTTCTGTCTGGTGGGCCATGAAGCTCCTGGGGTGTCTTTCAGGGCCCTTCAGGGGCCTCTCAGTGGATGGTGGGCCATGGCACAGAGACCCCAATGCTACCTTCCAGGCCTCAGTCCTTAGCAGCTACACTCATGGGTGCACCACAGTCTTTCCTGTTGGAGACTGTATGTGCATGTGGGGACAGAGCTCTGTCACTCTTTGGAGTGGGAATTTGGGACAGAAGTACCCACAACTCCATCCCTGTCCCCATTTAGTTCTGGGAAGCTCCCCTCTCTTTCAGAATCGTCCACTTCTGTTTCCTCCATGCCCAGCAAGAGTTAGGGATGCTGAAGGGGAAGGAACGAAGGTTATTATCTTCCATGTGATTTTGGTTTTGTGCTCTGAAATATAGACTATTAAAAATACTCTCTGGCAAGAGCTTTCAGATGCAGAACACTAAGGTTTAGCTGCCTGCTGGGACAAGGAAAAAGGCTGTTGTTTTTTTCTGGTGTCCTCCCTAGAGCACTGTGAAGGTTTTACAGTATGTCCACAATCTTGTTGACACGCCTCTCTCCAACAGGTGGAGCCTAAGTCCTCTCCCCTCAAATGAGGGTTGGACTTACTGACTTGATTGTAATGAACAGAATGTGGCAGAAGTGGTGGTGTGTGATGGTGAAGGTCTTAACAAGTATTTGGCTTCCTCCTTGGAGGAAGCTGGCTGCTGTGTCATGAGGACACTCAAGCAGCCCTCTGCAGAGGCCCACATGGTGAGGAACTGAGGCCTCCTACCAACAACCATGTGAGTGCTCCATATCAGAAGCAGCTCCTCCAGCCCCAGTCCAACCTTCAGATGACTGCAGCCCCAGCCAACTTCTCCACTGCAACCACAACCACATGAGAGACCCGAAGCCATAAACACTCAGCTAAGCTGTTTCCTGTTCCTGCTCCACAGAAACTCTGAAATAATAAAAATGTTTGTTGTTGTTTTAAGCCACTAAGTTTTAGGGAGAATCTGCTACACAACAACAGGTAACTAACATAATTAACAGTGAAAACAAAACACAAATTGATATCTCAATAAGCAGCCCTCAATGTGTATATGTGTGTTTAAGTGTGCAAACATGGTAGACTGTGTCCACTCGTTCAGCACCTGTTTATTAAGGACCCGTAGCAGGTGTGAGTGGGTGAAGGAGAGCAAATCACAGATCAGTGTCTAGGAAGCCCAGTGCAGAAGGAGCAGGTCATCACAATGCAGGACGTGGACAGATGGAAGAGCCCAGGGGCTGTGGCAGCCAAGGGAAGGGGCCCATGACCCAACCCAGCTTTGAGGCCAGGGAAGGTTTCCTAGAAGTGGTGAGAGCTATTGTGAGCCTCTGAGGATGAGCAGGAATCAGTGGGTGAAGAGGGAGCTTGGGGAATAGTGTGCCAGGCAGAAGGAACTGCTCATGAAAGGCCTGGAGGTGAGTGAGAGCTCATTGCCCTCTGGAGTGTAAATTGGTTTGATGCAGTCAAAGCTTAGCCTGTGTGCGCGCGCGTGTGTGTGTGTGTGTGTGCGTGTGTGTGCTTGCGTGTGTGTGCTTGCATGTGTGCATGGTGGGGAGAAAGATGGGCAGGGAGGACTGTGACAACAGGTAAACAAAGCCTAAGGAAGAAGAGAAAACAAGTTCAAATCTCAGCTTTCTGTGTGCTAGGTGTACGATTTCAGACAGGTCACCTCAGCTCTCTGAGTTTTAGCCTCCTCATTTGTAAAATGGGAATCCATTTAATAATTAACCTAACAAAGATCTTACTATATGCCAGGCTCTGGGCTGAATATGGGCATACAGTGATCGTGACCAGAACAGCAAACCTGCTCTCCAGGAGCCTAGAGCCTACTGTGGTCCAGGTGTGTGTGCCGCCTCTGCTCTGGGCCAGCCCTTTGGCCAGCATTCTCCTGGGGCTGTGTCTTCTCCCTCTTCTCATCTCCAGGGCCCAGGGTGGGCCTACTGAGGGTGTTGTTAACATGGCCAAGTATCGCTTAATTGCTACGCTTTGAGTTCAGAAGGGTCCGGTGCTTTGAGCCTGGTTACAGTCTGGGCTCTGGCGTCAGACTACCTGGCTGTAAATCTCACCTCCAGCATTTGCCAGTCACGTGACTTAGGGCCAGATGCTTCTTCATCTCACGGAGCCTCAGTTTCTTCACATAAAAAATGAGAATATTATAATAACATCTCTGTCAATGGGTTTCTGTGAGGATTAAGTACACAACACAAGTTCTCAGACTCTTGGTGCTCCATAGATGGATGAAACCTTTGTATGTGTTGGCAGGATAACTTCATGCCTTAGCACCCTAGTTACACACTGGGACTCTGGAGCTGGGTTGCTGGGTTCAAGTCCCAGTTCTAACTTAACTGCTTATGACCTTGAGCAAGAATTTAATCTCTCTCTGTCTCTCAGTTTCCTCATCTGCAAAATGGGAATAATACAGAATCTACCTCAAAAGATTGCTCTAATTGTTTAAATGAACTAATGCATACAAAGTGCTTTGAACAGCTTTGGTACTCAGCAAGTGCTACATAAATGTAAACTATTGCTTTTTATGAACCTACCTTATTTCTTTGCAGTTTGCAAGGGTTGGGGGTGAGGCAGGCAGCAACAGGAGAAATCAGCTGTGCTCTGGCAGGAGCAGAAAGGAGGGCTCTTAGCACAAAGAAAAGAGCCCTTTGTGTCTACACCCATGGAGTGATGCAAACTATGCTCCATGTAGCCCTCTTCAGAGCTGCAGCCTGTTGTCCAGGAAACCCAGAGTGCACTGTGGCAGGGATCCAATCCACCCCCCCCCCACTCTGAGTCCCCAGCCTCCCTTCTGCCCCTTAATAGGGACTCGTGGTGTGCTGGGTCAGTGGACTTGGGGTGAACCGGGGAGAGCGGGAGGCAGCCTCTCGGTCCTGCGCCCCGCCATCAGTGGACAGGAGGACGCAGACAGGCCCTCGGCTTAATTGGCAAATGCATTCTCGAGGGGGTAATTTCACTGATGTGCACTGTGGGAGGGTCTGCAGGCCCTAATGACCAGCTTGGCCTGCTAAATGTGTTTACCAAAAAATAAGGTTATTGATTCCACAGATATATGTGTTTTTCCTTTGCCATCAGCCTATTAATGCGAGTTTTATGTAACAGGACAAATAGATCACAGTGTAAAGTCTTTTGAAAATCCCCCATGAATGCTGTAATAATGCTTTAATGTATTAATCCCCTTAATCCTGTCAAACTTCCAAAAGAATTTCAGGACATGCTGACAGAAGATCTCGCTCCCAGTGCTGGCAGCCACGGCTGCATGTGGCGGCTGTAGCTGTTAACCCTTTGTGGATGGGCCTGGGAGAGGCAACCCTGCTAGCGATGGCTGCAGAGTGCGCATCTGAGAGTGTGGGAATGGACAGAAGGGAGGCCAATTCCGGCTCAGGGAAAAGAAAGGCAGCCTAAAGGAGGAGGCAGTCTGCAGGGCCTGAAAACACAGAGCTGGATGTGCCAGACCTGGGAGGCAATGGGCCCGGCATTTATTCCTCTCTCTCTCTTTCTCTCTCTCTCTCCCTCCTCTCTATTTCTGTCTCTCTGTTGCGCTCTCTCTCTCTCTCTCTCTCTCCCTCCTCTCTATTTCTGTCTCTCTGTTGCTCTCTCTCTCTCTCTCTTTCTCTGCTGGGCACTAAGCCCAAGCACTTTGCCTGTGTGTTTCATTTAATCTCCACAACAGCCCTGTGAGGTGGGTCCTGCTATTCTCCCCACGTTACAGACGTGACTAGCCTATCTCGACTGCTGGCAGGTGGCAGACGTAGGGTTCAGAGCTTGGTCTGACCTAGAAGCCCAAGATGCCTTCTTTGTCATAGGCTGGGAGTCAGCTAACTTTTTCTGTAAAGGGCCAGAGAGGAAATATTTTTGGCTTTGCGGGCCATACGGTCTCTGTTGCAAGCACAGTCATGCGTCCCTTAGCGACGAGGACACATTCTAAAAAAATGCGTCCTTAGGCAATTTCGTTGTTGTGAGAACATCACAGAGTGTACTTATAACCTAGATGGTATAGCTTTCTACACCTAGGCTATATGGTGTAGCCTGTGGCTCTTAGACTGCAAACCTGTACAACGTGTTACTGTACTGAATACTGTAGACCTTTATAACACAATGGTATTTGTGTATCAGTACATAAAACAGGTACAGTAAAGATAAGGAGCAAAAGATAAAAAATAGGACACCTGTAAAGGGCACTTACCATGAATGGAGCTTGCAGGACTGGGAGTTGCTCTGGGTGTCAGTGAGCGGTGGGTGAGCGTGAAGGCTGAGGACATTACTGCACTCTGCTGTAGACTCTATACACGCCGTCCACTTAGGCTACACTAAATCTTTAAAAATATATTTTTCTTTCTTCAATAATAAATTAATCTTAGGTTACTGGAACATTTTTACAGTATAAAGTTGTCAATTTTTAAAAATGTTTTGACTTTTTGTAATAACTTAGCTTAAAACACAAACACATTGGATGGCTATTCAAATGCATTTTCTTTCTTTATATCCTTATTCTATAAGCTTTTTTCTATTTCTAAATTTTTTATTTTTGACTCTTAAATCTTTTTTGTTAAAAACTAAGAAACAAACACGCACATCAGCCCAGGCTGACACAGGATTGGGATCGTCAACATCTCCGTCTTCCACCTCCACATCTCGTCCCACTTGAAGGTGTTCAGGGGATAGTGACACGCACGGAGCTGTCATCTCCTATGATAACAATGCCTTCTTCTGGAACACCTCCTGAAGGACCTGCCTGAGGCTGTTTTATAGTTGGCTTTTTTTTCTGTAAGTAGAGAGTACACTCTAAAATAATGGTGAAAAAATAGTAAATACGTAAACCAGCAACAAAGTCACTTACTGTTATTATCAAGTATTACGCACTGTACATATTGTGTGTACTATACTTTGGCAGGGTGGTAGGTTTGTTTACAACAGCATCACCACAAACACATGAGTAATGTGTTGCACTATGATCTTAACAATAGTTATGATGTCACTGGGCGATTGACATTTTTCAGCTTCATTATAATCTTTTAAAGAAAAATTTGAAGTTTATTTATTTTAATTGGCACATTGTAATTGTGTATGCTTATGGGGTACAATCTGATGTCTTGATACATACATATGCTGTGTAATGATTGAGTCAGGGTAGTTAATGTAACCATCTCCTCATGATCTTATCATTTCTTTGTGGCTTAAGCATTCAAAAGCCCCTCCTCTAGCTATTGCGTGAAACCAAACCATTAACCATAGTCACCCTTCTGTGCCATAGAAACCAGAGCTTATTCCTCCTATCTAATTGTAATTTTGTACCCGTTGGTCAACTTCTCCTTGGTTTCCCTCCCTGCCCACTGCCTCCCACCCCCCCACCATTGCTAGTAAACACTGTTCTATTCTCTGCCTCTATAATATCAACATTTTTTTTTTAGATTCCACAAATGAGTGAGGTCATATGGTATTTGTCTTTCTGTGCCTGCTTACTTCACATAACATAATGCCCTCCAAGTCCATCCATGTTGCTGCAAATGATAGGATTTCATTTTTTTTTATGGCTGAATAATATTCCATTGTGTATATATACTGCATTTTTTTTTCCTTCAAATTTTTATTTTGTCAATATACAATGTGGTTGATTATTATGGCCCATCACCGAAACCTCCCTCCCTCCTCCCCCTACCCCCTCCCACCCAGGAATGTCCTTTCCATTTGCTTGTTGTAACAACTTCAAAGAAATTTGTAGTTGTTATATCTTCTTCCCTCCTCCCACCCCCGGTTTTTTTTTTTGTGTGTGTGTGTGTGCGAGTGAATTTATTTATTTATTTTTAGCTCCCACCA
>NW_007728009.1:210669-211098 GCF_000696425.1 Galeopterus variegatus | reverse complement strand
CAGTATTTCATTCTTTTTTTTTTTTTTTCTTTCCTTTTTTGTCTTTTTTACTGACCGGTAACGGGATTGCAACCCTCGGTGTCGCGCCTGCAGCAGGGACCGGCAACGGGATCGCAACCCTCAGTGTCGCGCCTGCACCATGCTCAGCCAGTGAGCGGGAACTGGTCTCCACATGGGATCCGAACCCTCGGCGGGAGCACCGCCGCGCTCCCAAGCAGCGCACTCTCCAGTGCGCCACAAGGCTGGCCCAGTATTTCATTCGTTTTTATAGCTGAGTAGTATTCCATTGTGTAGATATACCACATTTTCCATATCCACTCATCTGATGATGGACATTTGGGCTGGTTCCAGCTCTTGGCTATTGTAAAGAGCGCTGCAATGAACACTGGGAAACAGGTATACCTTTGACTTGATGATTTCCATTCCTTT
>NW_007728009.1:188017-209935 GCF_000696425.1 Galeopterus variegatus | reverse complement strand
ATTGGGTTGCTTGTTTTTTTCTTGTAAAGTTGTTTGAGTTCCTTGTATATTCTGGATATTAACCCTTTGTCGGATGTATATTTTGCAAATATTTTCTCTCACTCTGTTGGTTGTCTTTTAGCTCTGTTAATTGTTTCTTTTGCTGTGCAGAAGCTTTTTATCCATTCATTCGTTGTTGGATGCTTAGGTTGATTCCATATCTTGTGGGACCACTGTTGTATATGCGGTCTGTTGTTGACTGAAATGTCATTATGCAGTGCATAACTGTATTCAACTCTGTCACTCAGCATATAGGCAACCAAGTGTAATACATAAACAAATGGGCGTGGCTGTGTGCCAATAAAACCTTATTTACAAAAACAGGTGATGGGTTGGGTTAGGCCTGCAGGCTGTAGTTGGTACAAGATAGTGGAGGCCAGTGGGATTTTGTTTGATGGTGAGTCTGAGAGTGGAGTGGCATCTTTTTCCCTTGGGCTGGATGTCCACCTCACTTCAGGGGCCTTAATTTTGTGATGCCAGAGAGATCAGCTGAAGCACAAATGATGGCTGGACTAAAACCATGCTGTTTCTTGGGCTCTGTGTTGGAATAGGCAGGACCTGGTTTGGGGCTGGTATGTGGACTGGAGTACCCGGGTTGGAGCCTGCTTTACTGTGTGATCCTGGTAAAGTCCTTTCCCCTCTCTAGGCCTCAGTTCCCTAATTAGTGAAGTAAGACAGTGGATCTTGCTCGTCTTTACAGTCCCTCCAGGTCTGAGATCCTACATCTGAGCAACTAGTCTCCAACCTTTGATAATCTCAGTACAAGGCACCTGCTAGACCCTGTGCACTGAGAGGTCTCTGAAGCCTGCACCTGCTTGTTTCTCTGGAATGCTTATATCAACAGCTAAAATAAAGACCACCAACAGCCACTGAACACTCACCACATCAGAGGATAGGTCCTCCAATGGTCCAGGCTGGAAATCCATGATCCATCCTTCATGTCTCTCCCTGCTACCCCCCCATCCAGGTCCATAGAATCCATCTCATCTCTCAATTTCTTCTGAATCCCTTCCACTGCCCCAGAGTCGGGATGGAGGGAGGTGGGTTCTCCGGTCTGTATACAGAGACGGCAGAAACCTCCCTAGACCCGGCCCTGTCATCATCCAGTCCATGCCCACCAATATGGAAGCTGGATCCTGTAACTCTCTTTTACAAATAATCCAGAGGCTCCTGATGGGGCTCAGGAAGAAATCCAAATTTCCAGTGATAGTCCTTCAGGCTTCTGTGGCCTTCCAACCTCTTTCCTGGTGATGCTCCATCCTGTCCCCTCAAGCATACGTTCCACCCACACTGAGCCGCCTGTGCTCTTTCACTGTCTCCGTGGAGAGGTCCTGTCCTTGCTGTAGGCACATCCCCTTCTTTGCCTGGCTAACTCCTGCTCATCTTACACGCCCTTCTTCTAAGAAGCCTTTCCTCCTCCTGCACCCGGGGGAGGTGGTGCTGCTCTCTGACCTTATGGTCCCTCCATGGGGAGAGGGAGACCTTATCAACTGGCAATGTAATCATCTCTCTGATATCATGGCCCTCCCCAGCCAGACTGTGAGCTCCCTGAGGATGGAGTCAGATACCACTGCATCCCCCCAAACAACCAGTAGCAAGTGCAGGACATAGTAAGTGCTCAGTGCACACGGGTGGAATGCTGACTGAGGTGGGCACCACGCCAGCTAGCTTACATGCACCTGGACTTTGAAGTAGGTCTCTGGATAGAAGGTAAAACAGATTTTCGTGTTGCATCTGCTCAAGGTTGCACAGCCTAAACAGGAGACAGAAACAGAATTTGAGTCTAGGTCGGTCTTCCTTTGTGCCCATGTTATTCCCATGTTTTTCTATACATCCTGCTGCCCCAGCAGTCTGTCAGGTTGGTGCTATTATCACCATTTTATTACCAGATGTTTTACAGCTAGGACTGAGGCTCAGAGAGGTGGTGTGACTTGAAAGCACAAAGCCATCCTGCTAGAAATTTGCTGAGCTGGGACTGGAACCTCCTCTCATGGCCTCTTCTCTTCCTGCTATATCACATGGTCAGCCACAGTCCCCAATACCAGGCTCTGCTCCAAGCAGGCACTTGGATGGTCTCTTTGGCATCCTGACTTCCGAAGTGAATTTCCAACCTGGGGTGGTATCATCCCTTCCCCCAGGGGAGAGGGAGACATTAGAATTAGGGGGAAAGGCCGGCCCGGTGGCGTACTGCTACAGTGCGCCACTTGGGAAGTGCGGCAGCGCTCCCGCCGAGGGTTCGGATCCCACCTACAGACCGGCCGCTCACTGGCTGAGCGAGGAGCTGGGGCAATACTGAGGGTTGCGATCCCGTTCCCGGTTCCGGTCCGGTACGGGCGCGACACTGAGGGTTGCGATCCGTTGCCGGACACGGAAAAAAAAAAAGAAAGAATTAGGGGGAAAGATGATGCATCTTTAGGATATATTATGAGTGTTGGAAAGAATCCTCCAGGCAATGCCACCCATTTCCCATGGGGAAGAGCCAGTGTGCCCATGAGGCTTTGCCTGATCCCCCACAAAGCTACTGCTGCTCAAGATAAGAAGGCAAACTCCACAGGGAGGCCAGGGCTCAAATGGCGCAGGCAGGATTCATCTCCCAGATAAATGGAGGCTGTAACCTCTGAGCCACAGCAGCTCTGAATGATGACCTTGCTGACTCTGCTTTCTCTCCGTGATGAGGTGTGTCAGATTAAAAACCAGCAACAGACCTGGTATGGGATTTTCTTTGGAAGGAGAGGCCTTGGAGACCTGGTGTGGTCTCAGGAGGTGCAACCATAAGGAGCAGGCTGCACAGGGGTATATTAGTTTCCTGGGGCTGCTGTAACAAAGTACCACAAACGAGTGGCTTAAACAACAGACTTCTATTGTCTCAAGTTCTGGAGGCTACAAGTCTGGATCAAGGTGTAGCAGGGTTGGTTCCTTCTAAGGACTGTGGGGAAGAATCTTTTACATGCTTCTCCTCTAGCTTCTGGTGGGTTGCTGGCAGTCTTTGGTATTTCTTGGTTTGTAGAAGCTTCACCCTGATCTCGCCCTTCCTCTTCACATGGTATTCTCCCTGTGTGTGTGTCTGTGTCCAAATTTCTCCTTTTAAAAGGACACCAGTCATATTGGATTAGAAGTTCACTCTATTTTAGTATGACCACAGCTTAACTAATTATATCTGCAATGTACCTATTTCTGAATAAGGTCATATTTTGAGGTACTGAGGGTTAGGATTTCAACATGTAAATTCTGAGGGGACATAATTCAACACATTACAACCATTGACATAAGTATCCTTGAATTACTGCAAAGGCCTCCTTACATACCCTGTCTCACTGAGCTTAAACCTATTCTCCCCATAGCTCCCAACTTTTTTCAAAGTGCAGATCCGACAACCTCTCTTTCTTTCCATCCTTTCTTCCTTTTCCCCCTCTCCCTTTATTATGGGCCAGGCATTGACTGGGCTGGAAGTTCAATAGGAAACAAGGTAGACATGTTCCATTGGACCCTGTAGCCTCAGCTACACCAGCATGAAACCAGCAATCACAGAGGTCCGTGATCAGACAGGAGCATTGGGGCTAATCCAGGAGTAGGTATAAAAAGGGCATTCTGGGGAAATGATGCTTCCTTTGAGTCCTGTGAGATGATGCAGAGTTATCCAGGTGAGACAGGGGAAGAGTATTCCAGCCAGAGGGAGCAGCATTTGCAAAGACCTAAAGAGAAAGTGGCCCCATTGGTCTATAGAAAGCAGCCTAGTGAGGCTCCCTGCTGCCTACAGGATAAAAACAGAGCTCCTGAGTTCAAGGCCCTCCAAGTTCTGGCTCCAGGCTCACCTCTGGCCACTCCCTGACACCCCACCATGTGGGAGTCACACTGGATTCTGTGGTGTTCCTGCATTGTGTCATCTTCTCTTTTGCATCTGTGAAGCATGACCTGTCCATTTTATGGTGTGTCCATCCCAGGACCCGAAGATAAAGAGACTCAATTAATTCCTGAGCTCCAGGATCTCCCAGCTTGGTGGAAGAGAAGTCCATCATCTCCAACCTCCAAATGGCCTACTCAATGCTTGACGCAAGGTAGATGCTTCATAATATTTGCTAAAGGAGAGAATAAATGATTATATATAAACAAAGAGCTGAGGGAGACTAGAAGGTGGAGTTATCTGCCACCAACTCTGTGTGGGGAGTTGGGGCATCCCTGGCAATGGAAACAGTGTGAGCTAAAGCTGGGAAGTATAAGGGCATGTGGCATGTTCAGGGAACAGAGGGAAATTAATTGTGGCTAGAGTGCTGGCCACGTGTATATGCGTGGGGTGGGAAGGGGGTGGAGGAGCAGATGGAAAGAGACACAGGAACAAAGGGACCTCAGGGCCCTGACAGGGCCATCAAATGCTAGGCTAAAACATTCACACTTTTTGCTGTCAGTGAGAAGCCATTGAAAGAATTTGATGTGGTTGTACCTTGTGTTCCAGGAAGACTGGTCTGTGGATACGCAGTGGATGTGGACACCAAATTGGGCGGGAATGTGCCCAACAGAGTCACAGCAGTGGTCCAGGCCTAGGAGCCTGGTGATGGGGGGATGGGAGTGGAGATGCAGTCCTCACAAGCTGATGGAAAATAAGCGGACGGATGTCAATGCAAACAGAGAAGGATTCAAGTGCCCCGGAGATTTCCAGCCTGAGCCTGGTGGGCCAGGGAAGCCATTAGTTGGGAAAAGGCACAGAGAATTCACAGCTTTTCAGTTCTCATTACAAGTGTTATCTGCACATCAGTCTCTGTGCTCGATGTCCCACGGGCATTCCATTTTCAGTCGTTGAGGTTACCCAGAGTGCTAGATCCTACTGTACCCATTTGCAGGTGGATACCTGAGGCCCAAAGAGGTTAAGTGATGTGCCTGGGTTTATGCAGCTAGTGGATGGTGGATTCTGGATGGGATTATAGGCCCCAATTCAAGGTCCATCCAGGGTTTGAAGGTGGTGTGGGGGAACGTAGGTCCAGGTCTCAGATGGGATTGAGGGTTGAAGCAGAGAGAGATGAAGTCAGTGAGAGGAATGTGGCTCTCCTGTCAGAAGCTAGGTGAGCCTCATCTGGGCCAGGTGAGAGCAGAAAATGGGCCCTCAACCTCATTGCACTGAGGCCAAGCATGGCTGTGCAGGAAGGGATGTCAGAGGCAGGGGTCCATGAGTGCTGAGTATCCTCAGAGGAAATGAAGGTCCAGAGAGTTAAGGGCCCTGCTTAGCACCACACGGATAACACGTAGCGAAAGGTGGCTTCAAATCCAGGGTTGGCTGATCTTTAAGTCTGTTCTCTTGAGATGTATGCTCTCCTAGCACATTTCCCATGACTGAGGAATCTCTTAAAGGAGCCATGCCCGACTCTTTAGGGGCAAATCCCCCAGCAGCCCCTGGCAGCCACTGGCATCCCCGATGAAGGGCTCCTCTGTTACAAGCACATGTGCCCAGCTCCAGCACCACTCTCAAGCTTCACACCCACTTTCCTACCCTGACCCCTGCTCCCTGCTTAGTCTCCAGTCCAGCCTCCACGCTCTGTCCTAGGTTTCTCCCTCCACCCGGGCCATCCTGTGCTTCAGACTGCTGCCCTGGCTTCCACTTACACACACACACACACACACACACACACACACACACACACACACACACACACACACACACACACACACACACACACACACACACACACACACACACACACACACACACACACACACACACACACACACACACACACACACACACACACACACACACACACACACACACACACACACACACACACACACACACACACACACACACACACACACACACACACACACACACACACACACACACGCTTCCTTTAATCTTTCTGCCTAGATCAATTTCTCCATTCCTCTAATCATTTTTCTTGTTCGCTTTTGAACTCCCTCCAATTTGTCTGCTTTGGCCTGGTAATGAGGTGCCCCTGAACGAAATGCAATATTCTGCATGTGACTTCGCTGGGGTCATATAGATTTTCTTGCTAACTATCTCCTCAGACCCCGGGTGACATACTTTCTTAGTGCAACAACTCTCTTAGTGATTGGGCTCTTATAAAGATGCTGGTAAAAGTCACAACATTGTCGACTACACAGCCAAGGGGATGTTAGCAGACTCTCTGGTCCATGTCCACTTCTCTCTCGCACTTTCCACCTCTGTTACTTGAAGACTGTTTACTCAGTGTTTTTGCCTGTGCTGTTCCCTTGGCCAGGGGTGCCCTTCTCCCACTTTTCTTTTGCACCACGTACATGGATAACACCCATGCCATCTTCATGACTGAGGTGCAGTGTTGTCACCTCCTCCATGAAGCCTGTCCTGGCTGCTCAGGCAGCGTCAGGTGTCCGTCCCCTTGTGTTCTTCTTGCATGTTGGTGTGTAACTCCAGTGTCAGAGTGAACAGTCTGAGCATTAATCGGGTAGCTGTCTGCCTCCCGGAGAGACTGCCAATGCCTTGGGGAGCAGGGCTCACATCACTTTCTTCATAATTATGTACGCTTCAATGACGTGAAAAGGTATAGCAGTTGTTAGACCGTGTATTGGGAATTTTCCCATGGAATATGGTCCTTTATTCATGCACACATGCATGCATTTGTTTGTCATGTTCTCAAGCACATTTTTGAGTGCTTACCACCTGCCAGATGCTGAGCGTGGTGCCAGGGACCCAATGGGTGGCAAGACAGAAATGGTCTCTGCCTTGAAGCTGAAGTCTAATAGGTAGATGGATATTAATCAGATAAATGTGCAAATACACAATTGTTAACTGTGGAAAGGCAAAATACAGGGAGATGTAATAATTTATGTAGAAAGGGATTCTGATCTGGCCTGGGTGGTTCAATAAAGACTTCCTTGGAGTTGAGCTCTGAAGGGTGAATTGATGTTAAGTGGTTGAAAATGGTAAGGAGCAGGGAAAAGAGCATTTCAGGGAGTGGGAACAGCATGTACAAAGGCTGTGTATGGAACTGCTTAGCGTGTTCAAAGACCTGAAAGCATTTTGGTCTATGTGGAGCTCAGAGTGGTGACAGCCAGTCTGAGGAGGTGTGTGGCATGGAGTCCCGTGGAGTAGTGAAGAGATTGTTCTGTTCGTTGAAGCCCAGTGGATAACCACCAAAGGGCTTTAAGCAGGAAAGCAGTAGAGATGATCATATGGGCATTCTGCAAAGGCCACTCTGGCTGCAGCATGGACAACAGATGGGGGGAGCAGGTGTCAATAGGAGGAGGTGAGTTTAGAAGCGTTGGCAGATGAGACATGGTGTTAGCTTAGACATGGGTGGTGACAGAGAAGATGTTGAGAAATGGATGGATCAAAGGAAATTAAATCACTAGGTATTGTGATGGACTGCATGTGGAGGGTGAGGGAGAAATTTCAAGATGCCTCATAGATTTCCAGCTTACAGCACTGGCTGAAGGCAGAATGTCATAGTTATGTGTGAAGGCTCTGGAGGCATCTCTACCACTTAGTCTCTGGGTGATCTTGGGAAAGGCACTTATTCCCTTTATGAAAAAGTTGAGCCACTTACAGTACTTACCCCATAGGCATGTGATGTGGATTAAATGCGTTGGCACAGGTTGATACTCAGAACAGTGTCTGGAGTATAGTCAGTACTCAGTCATTATTATTTTTGTAATGATATCCATCATTGAATAGAAACACCAAAAATGACCAATATTTTTTTGGTGAACATGGTATGCTGGACTTTGAACATGTTGATTGTGTTGTACCGCCAATATATCCCAGGGGAGATATGAGTAGTTAGCTGGAGATATGGGTCTATTTCTTCGAAGAGATTTAAACTTGGGAGTCATTATTTTCTTTCCTTGGAGTACAAGAAGGAACAGTTACACTAACCACGTTTAGGGTTCAGGACTAAGTATATCTTTGGCTTAAAATATCTCTTACTTGAGATAAGACATTTTGAGTACTAGTAGAAATTCAAATTTTATTCTTCCTATAATTTGCTGACCAGCACAAAGTTGCCTCATGTTGAATGTTGCCTCGATTTCAGATGTAAGAGCCTTGGGACCTTGTCTGGAAGAAGTTGGTCTTCTGATGCACAGAGCTGTGGGAAAGGTGGTGGCAAGCACCATAAAGGAGCTGAGCCCCAGAGTGTAGGGTTTCCAGGATGCACAGTTTTTGTGTTGAGTAGAGACTACATCTTCCCACATGAGAACAAGCCAAACAACCCAGCATGGGCCAGCAGAATCAAATAATGGTCTGAGAGGGCAAATTCGCATCACACCCAACCCCAGCTCTGTGGATCCTGTGGAGTACACCATTCAGCGAGAGTATTCTGCCTTGAGGTTAGGGAGATGGCAGATGGGTGTCTTTTACGTCTTGTTTTTTCTCCTCCTTTCTCCCCCCTGTTCACAAATAAGTCTCTTTTCAAACAGATAGTTTTCTTTTACTTTTTTCTGTGTCTGATATTGCATGTTCAGTTTGGTTGAAACTGAATGTGAGCAGAATAGGAAGGGTTTTATCCATTGTCCTTAATTTCTCAAAAAGATCTAGAAACTACTGATCTGCAAGTCATCCTTACTTACCACGGCATGAAGCACTGTGCCTAGCACATAGCTGGTACCCAAGACTGGTGAATATTTTGTTGGAAAGGCTGCTTTCATGAAGAAATACATGGATTTAATATTACCTCATGTTTGGTAGAGAAATGTCCTTTACAATAGAGAGGTTATCACCCAGGGTTTCCTTGAATGCCTCTAGTGAAAAAGAGCTCCCTATCTCACAAGGTTTCTCAATCCAATTTCAATGAGCTCTGGTTGTTAGAAAGGTCTTCCCTGTGTTGGACAGAACCTGTAAGTTAGGCCTCCTGGTTAAACCCTCTGGAGCTACACAAACTTGTTCTGCTCTTTCTGCTCCATGAAAACTCTTCAGAGATGTGAAGTCAGTCACCAGGTTCTTCGTGTCATTTTTTTTTTTCAATTTTAACAGGGTATGATTATGGGGTTTTGAGCCATCTTGGTTACCCTGACCTGTATGAGTTCCAGTTTTTCAGCATGAGAGAGAGAGAGAGAGAGAGAGAGAGAGAGAGAGAGAGAGAGAGAGAGAGAGAGAGAGAGAGAGAGAGATTTGGAGAATAAAAATATTGAATGAATAAAAATATGGACAAAAAGATCAATAGATGCTGCAGTTAGTTACTAGTGATACTCAGAGTGATTGATCCTTCTCAAAATGGACTCCAGGCAAGGGTGTTCACAAAGAACAGATTCTCTAAATTTTATTTTTATTGCAATTTTTACTGGGAGGTTGGACCCGTAGAATGGCAAAATCATTTCAAGCCAAAATATCTGTTTTGCTAAATGCCATTTATCATAGCAAATATATTTCCTGCATGAGGTTCCTCTGCTTTTCTCTGCAATGGCAGATATCACCAATCTGTTGTGAGACGCCTCTCTGCTTAGCCTGGATATGGACTCTGAATCTTTCTTAACACAAAACTCCAGACATCCATGGCCAATGGATCTATATTAGTTTGTGTTTTGTTATTTGTTGGTATAATAATAATGCTATATACTAGGCAACTATAAAACCTTGGTGGCATGAGAGATTTTATCGCTTATGTGCTGGGATGGTTGGAGGTTGGCTGGTCTTTGTGGGGCTGGGCTGACACTAGCTTGACTCTCTCGTCCACCTGTGGTTGGCTGGGGGCTCTGCTCTAGCTGGCTGGGCTGACTCAGCTTACTTGGGGCAGTTCTGCTCTCAGGGTCTCTCATCTGCCTTTTGGGACCAATAGGCTTGTATATGTTCTTATGGCAATGGCAGAAGCCCAGGAGTGAGTGTAGACACACAAGGCTTCTTGAGGCCTAGGCTTGGAACTGGCCCACTCTTATACCTGCCTCCTTCTAAGAAATTTATATGGCTGGGCTCAGATTCAAAGGGTAGAAAATAGACTCCACTTCTTCAGTTACATGTCAAAGTGTGTGTATATAGGGATGGATAAAAAATTGGGATTCTTAATGCTGTTCATCTTGATATATGAGATGAATCTTAACTGCTATGTGCTATGTGCTTATTTATCTGTGTTAATATATCTACTCTAGAATGTCAGTCTGTATACCATGATTTCAAAGTGGCAAGGGCCAATGTCAAAATACAAATTTCCTTCACTTAGCTCCTGATACCTCAGCTCACTTTAACAGAGGTCAACACATTTTCATTCCATAAAGATAGCTGAGGCCTAACATACAAATATCCTTTTTTTTGGGGGGGGGGGTGTACAATGGAGTTAACTATTCTCAGGTATAATCTATGACTCACCGCCACCATTGTCATCATAATCATCAAGTGTTTATTGAGCATATATTTTCTGCCAGGAATTTCACATCCAATATATCTCATTCTGCAGGAAATCTAGCAAGGTAAGTTTTTGTGCATCATCTTATAAATGAGGGCACCAGGGTTTAAGGAAGCGACACTCAGTGATGTAAGCTTTACCTGAGACAGGCTTGACTGCGGTCCATGAGGAAAGGTCTTCTGACACCCCTAACAGAGGCTACTGCAGCTCTATGCTCAGCCGACTCCCTTTTCAGGACAGGAAGGACTCCCAGCACCACCCTCCGTCCCTCTGTGACTGCTCCAGGGGCTCTTCTTCCTTCTCTCCTTGGGCTTCTCTGCCTTCTCTACTTTCTTTCCTCCAGATCTTGGCCATCCTCCAAATCCTCACCCTCTAATTCTCTTTCACTGCTGATCAGTGGAGAAGGAACCAAGATAATATCCATTAGGAAGCAACCAATGGAATTTCACTGAGTTATTATGGCCAGGGAATCTGGTCATTGGTTCTTCACTCCTTTTGAGAGGTTTTCTTAAAAAAGCTTGGGCCAAACAACCATAGAAGAAGAACTTACCTTCTGGGAGTGGGCTTTGATGAGGTGGGAAAGGAAGGCTCTGGTTTCCCTCTGAGCTGGGGGAGGGCAGGGGAGGGGAGGGCAAAGCAGTGTTGTCTGAGCCCCAGTACACCACGGAGTTTAGTGGCTGACTCTTTGAGTTTTGTTCACTTTTGTTTGTAGCCAGTATCCTTTGCTGTCCTTGGGATTTAAACATGTGCCCAGGGGGCTTGTCTGGACAGATTACAGCCATCAGGGTATATGCAGAATCACTGTCCTTACTGAAGCTTTGTTTAGGTGACAATCCCAGGTCCTTCTTTCTCTAGTATGAGTCCCATCCCAGAAGTCTCCCCAGTTCCCTGCCTTACACTTTGATTGACCTCTCTTCAGTCCTCAAACTCACTCAATTGAGTATAAACCCCCGCTGTGGTCTGAGAAAGGGAAAATAGCAGAGTAAGAGGTACTTTGAGAAATTATCTAGTACCTTCACATATGGGAAACTGAGATACAGATATGAAGAGAAGGTTGTTTTGATCTTTTCTCTGACGTGGAGGCTGGAGAAGCATCACCAACCCCACGGCTTGGGATTCTTGAGTTCACAATAAAAGAATCAAGCAGAGGGACTGGATAGTTCAAACCAGGGTCTGGTCCAGTCTATCCAGGAAAGAGGAGGATGTATTAGTTAGAATTGGCTGCTATGACAAGCAACCCTTAGGTCTAAACGCAAAAAGCTTACTTGTTGCTTCAACAAAGCCCATTGCAGCTCTTACTGGTCAGATGGGCTCTCCTGGGCCCTCTCTTTTAAGAAAAATGCAAGGATTCAAGTTTATTCCATCCAGAGGCTCCTCCAGGGCCTTGGGGTCCTCTACCAGATCATCTGCCTCTAGACAGCTGGCACTGAAGAGAAACACAGAGGAGGACTGCTAGGCAGATTTTAGGTCAGGTCTGGAAGAGTTAAACATCATTTCTGCTCATATCCCATTGGCCAGAGCAAGTCACACAGTCCTAACCAGAAGCAAGGAAGCTTGGAAAATATAGTTTAGTACTGTTCTTGGAAGGAGAAGGAACAATTGTGTGAGCATCTCGCCAGTCTCTGCCACAGAGGGTCTGCAGTAGTAGTCAGGAGCCAAGGTGTCAGGGGGTGTGACCAACTGGGTAACTGAAACCAGCTATACATACCTGTCTTTTGTCATATGACGTTGCAGTACCTCTCATGGCAGTTTGAAAAGTATACTTCTTCATTTCAAATTTTTGGCCCTGGCCACATGATTTGCACTGGCCAATGGAATGTTGGTGAACATGATATGAGTAGAGACTTTAAATGTGCTTTCACGATTTAGGTTGGCCTCTTGCATTCCTATAATCCATCATGGAAGAGAGCCTGGCCTGTGCTATGGATTGAATGTATCCCCCAAAAGGTCATGTATTGGAAACTTGATCTCCATTGTAATGCTGTCAAGAGGGTGGGACATCCGATCATGTTATTTGAAAGGTGGGACTCTTGAAAGGTGATTGGCTCATGAAAACTATGCCCTTGTGAATGGATTAATTTATTCATGGAGTAATGGGTTACTATGGGCATAGACTAGAGGCTTTATAAGGAGAGCACATGGAAGCACTCTGGTCATTCTTGCCATATGATTACCTGTGTCTCAAGGGGACTCTGTAGAGAGTTCTCACCAAGAAGGCCCTTACCAGATGCATCCCCTGGACCATGGACTTCCCAGTCTTCCAAACTGTAAGAAATAAATTTCATTTCTTTATAAATTACCCAGTTACAGGTATTCTATTACAAGCAACAGAAAATGGACTTATACAGCCCAGGTAGCCTTGGCTTCCAGAATGAAGACATATGGAGCATATTTGAACTCAACTCACAGACTGGAGTCAAGCCCAGCTGAGGCCAGCAATTACATCTGAATTCCTGAGAACCTGCAAGTATTGTAAGCCATCAGCCCTTTGAGATTGTTTGTTATGAAGTATTATTGTGACAATAGCTGACAACTACAGAAAGGTAGAGAGTTTGAGTGTAAAGACAAGAGAGAGTTGGAGGATGATCTGAGTGGTCTGAAATATAGTGGCTTGTAGCAGCCAAGTTGGTAAGGCTTTGAAGTTCAACATTCCTGGGTTCTAATCCCAGTTTCCATGTCCAGCACTTATGCACTGTGCGATTTGGGGTAGATTGGTCAAGCCATCTTTGACCCAACTCTTCTCTTGTAAATTGTAAATTGGGGATGTTGTAAAACCAAATTCAAAGGATTGTTACAAGAATAAAATGTGATTGTGCTAATAAGGAGCTCAGCACAGGGCCTGACATATGTTCCCTTTACTTGAAAATCCCCATCACATTTTCTCTCTGTGCTTTCTCTTATTTACTTTTTACATTTTGTATTAGATATCACTTCCTCATGGAAGCCTTCCTACTCCCCCATCCCAGAATAGAACCATTCCTTCTTCATAATGCTTATAAAAATTTGAATTGATATAAACATCAATGCAAATATATCTTTGGGAGGTGTAATTAAATGTTTACTTCCAGTCTCCTCTACCGGGTTCTACATGTTGAGAGGGCTGGGACCAGCACAGTGCCTGGAACACAGGAAAAGCTTAATTAATAGATAAAAACAAGTACTAATTAATACTGGTGATTGTGACCATTTTTAGCCTATGCACCTTTCTTTGTTCTTTGCACAATGTGTTGGGGAATTAGATTGATTTAAAGGACTTATGTGAGTCACTGGTAGATCCAGGACTGGAATTCAGGACTCCCTATTTCCACTCTGGTGATCTTTCTGGCTCACCACACTGTCCCCCACCATGCCCTTCCAGAGGCACAATTTACATGGTGGGTTTGGAACCCCGCCTCTCTGTCTGAGAGGATTAACCAGCCTCCCATTTACTTACCGATAGATGGAAACACGCTCCCTTTGTGTACAGCAGTTTAGCTAGCATTTCGCCTTAACTTCTCTGTGCACGCTGTCTAGCATCCCCAAATTGGCCTTTGTGGGGAAATCGATAACAACTCATGCATGCAAGGAACAAATCCCTTCCGCAGGACATTAGGCCAGCTATTGAAGTAGTTCGGGTTGGAAAGGGAAGTTCTATTTGTAACTGAAGCAACTGCAGATAAAACGATGCTTTCATTTGTGTATTTGGGTAGATAACACTATTTCTCCCTCTCCCCATGTCTCCAGCTGTTGGCAGCCCTTCTCTCTCCTAAGAGCTCTGCACCAGTAGCTTTAGTTCAGGAATTCTTATTCATTAATACACTGGAAATGAGAAAAGAAGGCATTACTTTCCTCTTGGACTGCTGTGGTCTAACCGAGTCTGTGGTTTGAAGTCAGGAGACCTGTATCAGAGCCTCAAGAAACAAACAGCACAAGTCAGTTTCCCTTTTCAGGCTATAGTTTTCTCATCTGGAAAACAAAGGGATTAAATGTTTCATATATCTATCTCTCTGTCTATCTGTCTGTCTATCTATCTGTCATATATCTCCCTTATATTGGGTATCCCATGTTAACACCATCTCTAAAGGAGTAATGGGGGGAGACAATGAAAATCCAGAAGTACCCTCTATGTACCAAACACCTAACATTCATAATCCCATTGAATACTCATAGCAACCTTAGATCCCATTTTCTATACAAGCAAACAGGCTCAGAGAGGGAAAGTAACTCATTTGAAGTCACAGACTTTGGGACGATTTAAGACCATATTTTCCCCACTACATCAGGGCAGTGAGATGTTGAGGTGTTGAGATGACAGCCACTGGCCACATGTTATGAATTAAGTTGTGTCCTCCCCCAATTTGTATGTCAAAGTCCTAATGTCCACTACCTCAGAATGTGACCTTATTTGGAAATAGAGTTTTTATAGCGAGGTAATCAAGCTAAAATGAAGTGATTGTCTCAGGAGTTGAGGTCTAACTTTAGGGTAGTATTCCTGGGAAATCAGTCATCAATCAGTCATTGGGTGGATTAGGCAAGACACAAAATAATATTAACGAGAGCTGAATCTTCTTACCACTTAGTATTGATAGAGTGTTTTCTCATTCATTTTTTTCATGTAAGCTTCACACATCATTATCCAAGTGAGGAAACTGAGACTTACAGAGGCTAAAGGACGTATGAAACTACACAAATATACACAGACAGTTGGTGACAAAGTTGGGACCCGAATTCATGTGTCTGACTCCATGCCAAGTGTTTGTTTCTTAGCTTTAGCTCTCAGGGCCACAGAGTACTTCAGTAGAGGCTTGTTCTGTGATGGTGATAAGCAATGACGACTGTGACAACGATGGTGATGATGTTGATGATGGTGCTGTTGGTGTCGGTAATTTTTGTTTTATTTTCACATTTCTGTAATTTAAAATAATTTTTTTAAATCGAAACATAATTGGCTATACATATCTGTGGGGTACAGAGTTGACTATCACTACTTGTGTATAATATGTGATAATCACATCAGGATAATTAGCATATTCACATTAGAGAACATAATCATTCTTTGTGTCCATTAATCAATTGCTCCTTAACCCTCCTCTCTTTCCCACGTCTAGTAACCTCAGTTCTATTCTCTCCTTCTGAAAGTTCAATGTAGTATTGTGATTTTCCTTTCTTCCTTCCTTCTTTCCTTTCTCTTTCTTTCTTTCTTTTTTTCTGTTTATTTATTTTTTAGCTCCTGCTTAGGAGCGAAGACGTGGTGTTTCTCTTTCTGTGCCTGGCTTATTTCACTTAAAATTTTCTTCAAGCTCATCCATGTTGCTGCAAATGGCAGAATTTCATTCTTTCTTAGGCTGAGTAGTATGCCATTGTGTATATATATATACCACATTTTCCTTATCCAGTCATCTGTCAATGGACATTAGGGTGGTTGCACAACTTGACTATTGTAAATAGAGCTGTGATAAACATGGGAGTGCAGGCATCCCTTCAGCATGATGATTTTTGTTCCTTTGGGTATATACTCAGTAGTGGGATTGCTGGATTGTATGGTGATGATGATAATAATGATGAAAATAACGATGTGATAATGAAGAAGGCGATGATGATAATGGCAATAATGACAATGACGATGATGGTAGTGAATCTCACCTGGATCTAGGTCCAGGACCAGCCTATGGCACTGTGGAACAGAGGCATCTTTCAGGTGGCTTCCCCAGTGATCAATGGGCTGGCTTCCACTTCGCTTTCCAGTTTTATGTCTACTCATTTCTCCTAATCCTCTGCTCTAGAGGAGTTTACTTGCCGTCTTCAAAAACATATTGCCAAGACCAGCCCCTAACCTTTGCTCTTACAAAATCCCTAGATAATGTGCCTTGTGGCACATCAATCAACAGAGATACTCTGTGATGAGAAAAGCGTTCCCAGGTCCCACACATTTGGGGAAAGCTATACATTTTGCTCTCCCGTGGGAGAGGCACAGTATATGTTAGCATAGAAAAGCTTCTGAGACATTTTATAGTAATGAACCTATGTAATTTTGTCCAGCAAGTATTTCCAAAACCTTTTCTGATTTGGCAACTCCTTTCTCATGTAATTCTTATCTGTTAATACCCCAAAGAATGAGTATTGTTTACAAATCCCTCGAGGAAACAGTACTCCAGCATTTTTTTTTTTTTTTTTTGCCTCCTAAGCTAATCCTTCAAGACCAACTCCAAACCCATCTCCTTTGCAAGTCCTCACAGATCCTGTCCCCCCACAGGGATCTCTTCTCCACTGAGTTCTAATAAGGTGCCTGAAGTTCTTCATTAGACATGTGTCCCAATCTTTCCCACCCAGGCTAGAGTCAGGGAGGATACAAAACCAGGGTGGCAGGACTCATTCACAAGGCTGTACATTGGGGAGGGTGTTTAAAAGCCAAGCCAGAGATGGCTGTTGTAAGGAGTAACCTTGCCCTAGAGGAGGCTTGAAGACAGAGAGCAGGGAACAAGGAGGAGACACAGATTAAGGGGGATGTCGAGGCTAAACATCAGATTCAACAGAGAAGATACAGGAGAAGGAGGTAGGAATGACAGTGGGGAACTGTGAGGCAGGAAGAGGCTTATTGGGGGGGGGACTCTGAAACTTCCCTCCCCATTTAGGAGAGAGAGGCGGCACCCAGGTATCATGTTAAAGATACAGACAAGCCATGGTGGTCCACAAAGCAGGTGCCTCTTGAAAGTCTAATACAGATGAGCAGGGAGGGCATCAGCCTGAGTGACCTTCCTAAAAGCAGAGCTACCCATGCCATTCATTACCTTAAAACCCTTCAGGGGCTCCCATTGCCCTCAGGATAAAATCTTAAGGACTGACCACAACCTCTAAAACCTGCCATAACATGGCCTCTATTTATTACCCTAGCCTCACCTTTCACTCCGGCTATGGACTGAGTTGTGTTCCCCCAAATCCATATGTTTAAACCCTAGCTCCTAATGTGACTGTATCTGGAATAGGGTTTTTAAGAGATAAGTAAGGTTAAACGATGTCATAAAGGTGGGAATCTAATCTGATAGTACTATGGCCTTATAAAAAAGGAAGATAGAGATCACTTTCTCTTCACTGTGTGAGGACACAGCAAGAAGGTGGCTGTCTGAAAGCCAGAAAGAGAGCCCTCACCACAACTGACCATGCTGGCACCCTGATCTGGACTTTCAGCTTCCAGAACTGGTAGAAAATGTTTCTGTTGTTAAAGCACCTACTCTGTGGCATTTGTTATGGCAGCCCACAGTGACTAAGACAACTGACAACTCCTTCACTCCTCCCCTTTTATGCTCCAGCCAGAACGAGCTCCCTCCCAGTTGAATACACCATGCTCTTGCTCTCTTTTACGTCTAGGAGTTAGCACACACTGTTATCTGTGTCCAACATACTTTTTCTCTTCTTCCTTTTTACTTTGCTAACTCCTATAATCCTTCAGGGCTCAGCACTAGATGACCTATTAGTCAGGATAGACTAGTTTATGCTGTAGTAACAAACATCCCCCAAATCTCTGTAGCTTACAGTAACAAAGGTTCACTTGTTACTCTGTAACATGTCAGATGTGGGTAGACAGTAGGTTCATTGTAGCCACACAGGATCTCAGATGTACAGAGACTTAAGACTTCTATAAACTCTGAGGCAAGAGAAGAAGATATGGTGAGTAGTGCACTGGCTCTTGAAGACTTTTGCCAAGAAGTGACAGGTACCATTTCTGGTCATAGGTTATTATCCTGTGGGTTCACGTAGCCATCCCTTGCTAACTGTTGCAGATTGTTGTAGCCATGTCCTGCTATCTGTCCATTCCTTCCTGTATCCATGCCTTTGGGTAGTCCTCACCCACACTGACTCTTGGTGTCCATGTGCTTTGCTTTGGCCAATGGAAAAATAGCAAGTGTGATGCAGAGACTTGAAAAGTGCTTGCACAGAGAAGCTTTCCCCGTCATGTTCCTCCTGGAAACCCTGTAATCACCACTGTGTGAATAAGCCCAGTCTAGGCAGCTGGACTAGTGTCACCCTTGATACTCCAGCTGACAGCCAGCACCAACCATGAGATATGTGAGTGAGGCTGTGTTAGAACCATCCAGCCTCAGTACACTTGCCAGTTGATGATAGCCACATGAGAATGTAGCTGAGACCAGCAAAGGACAGCCCAGCTGAGCCCAGCCTGAAAGGCCAATCACAGAGCAATGAATCATTGTTGATTAAGCCACTAAGTTTCAGGGCAGTTTGTTACGTGGCAAAAGCTAACTGACAAATTATTTTAAAGGGGAGAGGAAGTGCTGTTGCTGGGTATTTAGAAAAAGAGAGAAATAGGGTATTGGTAAACAACACTAATGACCAATCAATAACTACCTCAAATGCCTTTTCTTCCATCTAGGGAGACTTCCTGAGTCTCCTAAGATAAGGTGAGGCTCCTTTTCCATCCTCCTTCAGTTCTCTGGGTTTTTCTGACCACCCTTGTCTCCAGCACTGATCTCACTTTGTGGTAATTGATTGCCTATTCTATGGCATGCCAACCAGTAGGCTCTGAATGAATTGCAGGAGTGCTCAGCCCTCTGGGTGGCCAGGTGGGTGCTGGGTCCATCTGCTTCCTTCAGCTACCAGCAGCCTCTTCTATTTACGTCAGTGAGTTGTGCAAATAATCATTATCTGTGTGCGATTTGACATAAAAAGGTCTGGTGTGCCCCAGTAGGTGGAGGTTGCTGTCTTTGAGAGAGTAGGGCTGTGTTATGTTCACTCTTTCCTAGATCCTAGCACTATGCCTGCCTTATAGTAAGTGTTCAATAAATATTTGCTAAAAGAAGGAATGGTGAATGAAGGCAGCTAAGAGTTGCTATCAGGACAGTCTATATGCACTTAAGGGAGCAGAACTGAGGAAGTGGGTTGGCTAGACCTGCTTTGTCTGATATGGTAGCCACCAGCCACATGTTAAGGGTTGAATTGTCTTCCCCCCAAATTCATATATTGAAGTCCTAACCCTCGATACCACAGAATGTGAATTTATTTGGAGACAGGGTCTTTACAGAGGCTATCAGAACAAGGTCATAAGGTGGACCCTAATCCCATAAGACAGGTATCCTTATAAAAAGGGGAAATTTGGAGACAGACACACACACACGCACGTAGAATGTCACATGAAAATGAAGGCAGAGGTCAGGGTAGTGTTTCTATTAAACATCTTTCTTCTAATGATTGCCAGCAAACCACCCACCAGAAGCTAGGCAAGAGGCACAGAACAGGTTCTCTCTCACAGCCCTCAGAAGGAGGCGACCCTACCAAAACCTTGATCTTGGTCTTACAGTCTTTAGAACTGTGAGACAATAAATCTCTGTTGTTTAAGCTACCTAGTGTGTGGTACATTGTTAGCGCACCCCTAGCAAAGGAACAATCACAAGCGACCATTTAATTTTAAATTAACCAGCAGTTCCTCAGTCATACTAGTCACCTTCAAGAGCCCAGTAGCTACATGCAGCTAGTGGCTACCGTACTATAAATGCAGATAGGAAATGGTGCCACCATTGCAGAAATTTCTCTTGACCAGTATTGGGCTGGGATAATCAATCAATAATTGCATATTAGACTATCAAAGAAGATTTTGTTTTAAAATTAAATGTCTTATTTTCAGATGATTATAGACTTACATGAAGTTATAAGAAATTGCGCAGAGAGATCCTGCATATCTTCACCCAGTTTCCCCCAATGGTACCATTTTGTAACACATTAGTAAAAAATCAAAAGTGGGATATTGATGTTGATACAATCAGATGCAGAACAGTTCCACCACCACAAGGAATGCTCCTGATGCTGCTTTTTATTTTTGTAATTGACAAATAAAAATTATCAGTATTTATGATGTCTAACATCATGATGTCTAACATGATGTTTTGGATTATGTATACATTATGGGATTGTAAAATCAAGCGAATGAAAATATGCATTACCTCACATACTTATTTTTTTGGGGAGAACTCTTAAAATCTACTCTCTTAGCAATTTTGAAGTATATAAAACATTGTTACTAACTATAGTCACCATGTTGTACAATAGATCTCTTGAATTTAGTCCTCCTAAGTGAAACTTTATAACCTTTTACCAACATCTCCTCAACCCCCCACCCCCAGCCTCTATAACCACTATTTTACTCTCTGTTTCTACGAGTTTGACATTTTTAGATTCCACATACACTATGGGTTAAATGTCTCTCCCCAAAATTCATGTATTAGAAACTTGATACCTATTGTAACCATGTTAAGAGGGTGGGAAATCCAATTATGGTATTTGAAAGGTGGGTCATTTAAGAAGTTATTAGATTGTGAGGACTGCATCTGTGCGAATGGATTGATCCATTCATGAAGTAATAATGGATGTGGTTCTGATGGCTTTATAACTAGAGTAAGTGAGAAAGTTGCTCACCTGCTCAGCCCATTCTAGCCATGTGTTACTCTGAGTTACTGTAGAGTCACCCCACCAGGCAGAAGGCCCTCACTAGATGTGCTCCCTGGACTTCCCAGCCTTCAAAATGGTAAGAAATCAATGTCATCTTCTTTATAAATTACACAGTTCCAGGTATTCTGTTATAAGCAACAAAAATGGACTAATACAACATATAAGTGAAATCATGCAGTATTTGCCTTTCGGTGCCTGACTTAGTTCACCGAACATAATGATCTCCAGGTTCATTCGTGTTGTTGCTAATGACATGATTTCCGTCTTTTTAAAAGCAGTGTAGTATTTCATTGTAGATGTATACCACATTTTCTTTACTCCTGATGATCCCTTTTTAGCTACTCCCAACTCTCCCTGGCTAAGGAGAGAGACATATTCTAGGCACAAAGAATAACATCTAAATGACCATAGAAGAAAAATAAGTTTCTGGGTCCTATAATTAATCCAGCATAGAACAAAGCATGAGAGAAGGGGAGATGGAAGAATTATTTCCTGAGACATGTAGACTGCTAGGGATCAAGACAACACCTTCCCTACTGCTCAGAAGAAAACCATGAGCAGAGAGAGGAATATCTCATCTAGGAAAGAGATTTAAGCATTGACTTCACTAGGTCCTGTTTCACTTGGAAAAATTTGTTGGTTGACAACTCCTTGTAGATAAAAAATCTTGTAACATGCAATGAATCAATTACCTTATACATGTAGGAGTTTTTGATCAATTGGGCAGAAAGGGAAGGCATTGGGGTTGCTGAAGTCTTTCCTATCCTTGGAGGTGTCCTGTGTGGGTTGAATGAGGGGCTCTTCTCTCCTTCTGCCACTGGAGGTTTTCTTTCTATGATCGCACTTCCCAGAGGGAACAAAAAAGCAGAGAAGGGCCGGCCCGGTGGCGCACTGGATAGTGCACCGCTTGGGAAGCGCGGCAGCGCTCCCGCCCGAGGGTTCGGATCCCACGTACAGACCGGTTCCCGCTCACTGGCTGAGCGAGGCGCGGGAGCAGCACCAAGGGTTGCGATCCCGTTGCCAGTCCCCGGTCTGGTACGGGGGCAACACTGAGGGTTGCGATCCGTTGCCGGACATGGAAAAAAGACAAAAAGACAAAAAAAAAAAAAAAAAAAAAAAAAAAAAG
>NW_007728009.1:177631-187955 GCF_000696425.1 Galeopterus variegatus | reverse complement strand
AAAAAAAAAAAAAAAAAAAAAAAAAAAAAAAAAAAAAAAAAAAGCAGAGAGATGGGCTGTGAATCCCATTTATATCCATTAACACCCTAAAGATGAAAAATACCTTTTCATTATCCCTGGGATAATTCAAACCCATTGCATAGGAAAATGTTATATATCTTTGTCACTGCAATCTCAGGGGTGAGAGATGAGGATGTACAGTGCAGAGCCGACCAGTGTGGTCCTGCCAGAACCTCTTCAGGGCCACAGAGAATCTGGGTTTCAGGATCGATGTTGAGGCACTTAATGCACAATCTTCCCAAATGGGCTCCTACAGAGGTTCCAGGTTCCTGAGATTAGTTGAGGGAATCAGAGACACCCAGCAAAGCAAGAGAGGGGCTTCTGATCCTTGAAGCACAGGTCGTAGGCTCCTGATAGCCATTGGATAATAATAAAATACCTAAGTATTGAGTTTTTAGTCTGTGTTAAAAACTGTGCTAACTTCACCTATCCATGCTTCCATTTCACCTTTGTTGATTTATTTATTTATTTTTAAAAATTTATAATTAAGATATAACATATACACAGTAAAATATACTTATTAAATCTATGTCAAGTATACACTTTGATGCATATTTACATATGTATTTTCAATATGACCACCTCCCAGATCAAGACAGTGAATATGCCCTGCACCCCCAAAGTTTCCTTTGGTTCTTTCCAGTTAGTATCCCCCTTAGGTAATTACTCTTCTGGCTTTAATCACCATCTCTTAGTTTTGTCTATTTTTGAACTTCATATAAATGGAAGATTCCAATATATACTGTTCTGTGTCTGGCTCAACATAACGTCTATGAGCTTCTTCCACATTATGTATATCAGTAATTCATTGTTTTTGTTGCTGTGCCGTATCCACTGCAGGAATATATCACAACTTATTTATTCATTGTTCTGCTGATAGATACTTTGGGTAGCTTCCAGTTTGGGGCTATTTGAATAATTTGTTGTTTTGTTTTTCTTCATTGTATTTATCATTACTTGACATAGTGAATATTTTACTTCTTTCTTTGTGCAATTCTTCCCTAACTAAAATATAAGGTCCATGAAGACAGATAATTTTTTTTTGCTTTTTTCTCCTCTATATCTCCAGCACCAAGAACAATGATGCCTGGCATACAACATACACTCAGTAAATATTTGTTGAATGAATGAACAATTGAATGAATGGTCTTACTGGCCATTATTTATGATGACAAAGTTGTCCTGTTTTGCCTAGGACTTTGCCATTTGGTGCTGAAAGTCCTGCATACTGGGAATTCCTTTTGTCTTGGATAAAACTATAAAGTAGTTTTTATTATGGTGAAGACACTGGCTCAGAAAGTTGTGACGACTTGTTGAGTTACTCCATCAAGGAGTGGTGGAACCAAGACTCAAGGTCAGATCTTTGATGCTAAAGAGAGAATACTTGCCCACCATGATCTAAGGATGGGAAGACCCTCCTGTAACAAGGATGATTTATATCTACTAAGCTGAAGAAATTTGAGAGTTCAAGCATGTTTGAGTTGATAGTCCTGGGCCTGAATACTAGTGAATCCACTTGCTATCATCATGAGCCTGGAGAAGTTGCTACACTCCTCTGAGCCTTGCATTGGCCAAGTGCCTTCCTTGTAGGTCACTGTGAGGATTCTATGTTTTAGTGAATGGAAACACCTAGCTCTAACCTGGGACATAGGGGCTGCTTATGAACTGCTTTCATTATTATTACTGAAAACAGTTTAATAAAATGCACTTGTTTTCTCAGTCAACTATAAAAGTCTTTATTGACCCACATCTAGCATCATATTCAGTGGTGAAAGACTGAAAGCCTTTCCTCTAAGATCAGAAACACTCATCTACTCCTATTCAACATAGTACTGGATGCCAGAGCAATTAGGCAAGAAAAAGAAATAAAAAGACATCCAAGTTGGGGAGGAAGAAGTAAAATTATCTCTATTCTCAGATAACATATGTAGAAAACCTTAAATATTCCACAAAAAAAAAAAAATCTGTTAGAACTAATAAACAAATTCAGCAGAGTTGCAGGATAGAAAATTAACACAAAAAATCAGTTGTGCTTCTACACACTAACAATGAAAAATCTGAAAAGGAAATTAAGAAAACAATTCCATTTATAATTATGTCATAAAGAGTAAAATACTTAGGAGTAAATTCAGTCAAGGAGGTAAAAGACTTGTACACTGAAAACTACAAAATGTTGCTGAAAGTAATTAAAGAAGACACAAACAAATGTAAAGACATCTCCTGTTCAAGGACTGGAAGGCTAAATATAGTTAAGATGTCAATATTGCTCAAAGTGATCTACAGGATCAATAAAATTTTTATGAAAACCCCAATGTTGCCTTTTGCAGATCCACCCTAAAATTTATATGAAATCTCAAGAGACCTCGAATAGCCAAACAATCTTGAAAAAGAAAAACGAAGTTGGAGAACTCATACTTCATTTTGAAACTTACTACAGAGCTACAGTAATCAAAACATTATGGAAACAATGTAAAGACAGACATACAGAACAATGGAATGGGATAGAAAACCCAGAAATAAACATTTACATATGTGGTCAAATGATTTTGGCAAAAAGGGTGCCAAGATTATTTAATGGGGAAAAGGACAGTCTTTTCAACAAATGATACTAAGAAAACTGGATCTACACATGCAAAAGAAGGCAGTTGAAACCTTATTTTGCACCATTTACAAAAACTAACTCAAAATTGGTCAAAGATCCAAACATAAAAACTAAAACTATAAAACTCTTAGAAGAAAACAGGGGAAAAGCTTCATGACATTGAATTTGGCAATGATTTTTTGGATATGACACAAAAACACAGGCAACAAAAGAAAAAATAGATAAATTGGACCTCATCAAAATTAAAAACGTGTATTTGGATCAAAGGACACTACCAATGGAGTGAAAAGGCAACTCAGAGAATGAAGAAAATATTTGCAAATCATATATCTGATGAACAATTAATATTGTTGTCATCTTACCTTTTTCCTTTAAGTAATAAAATATAGTCTAATTTCCAGTGTATTTAACTGAAATTTTATTTCCAGGGTTGTGTCCTGTGAAGCCGTCACTGGCTCTGGGGACTTAGGCCAGGGAATTGCCCTAATATCTGTGCTGATTGCAGCACATGAATTAAAAAGACATGTCTTGAGCTGGCTGGGGATAGATACCCCGGGAGAAAGAAGAGGAGAAGGGCTTTAGCCTGGGCAGTGGGCAGCATCTGCTTTGAGAGGAAGATGCTCCAGAGCTGGTCTGGAATGATAATCACACTCTGATAGTAAAGGAAAAATGCTGCCTTCCATATGGGTAAGTACAGAGCTATTCTGTTTTCATAGCATAGCAGGATGTCAGGGCAAGAGGAATTCCAAGGATCTAGTAGAAATTTGCATCCCTACATTTAGCAGAAATGAAGCCATGCTATCCTAATAATTCACAATGACACTTGCTGAATGCTCTTGACATGTCAGGGCTCTGTTGAATTATCTTTGATCTCCACCTATACAAACATTTAGTAAGAAGTTATATATATTTCCATTTAATAAAAGATGACATTGAAGCTCAGAGAGGTTAATTAACTTACCTAAGGTCACACAGCTACCAAGAGCCGGAGCTGGGATTTGAACCCAGTGTGTCTGACTCTAGAGCCTTCAGGTGTGATCCATGGGTCAGCAGGATTAGAAACACCTGGGAGATTGTTTGGAATGTGGATCCCAAGCCCCCTTTCCAGACCTTTGAATTAGAATCTTCATTTTAACGAGATCCCCAGATGATACATGGCACCTTAAAGCTGAGAAATATGAATCTAAATGATTTTCCCTCCCATAGTTCTGACTTATGGAGTCTGGCTGTTACTACATAAACAAACTAATTAACTAGTAAACAAGTAGACACAGCCAAGTTGAATTCCAAGGTTAAAGAGTAATCTTCAACAAGCCATTTAATTTTCTCAGTAGCCTCAATAAGCATCTGCAGTTAGTAGAAGAGGAAAGTGATTTCTTTACCTGGAGTTGGGTAAAAGATCATTGGGGGTGCAAAGAGTAGTGAGCAAGTGTACTTTATCTCACCATTTTGCTTCTGTTTTAGGGAGCCCAGATACCAACCAAACATGAAGGACTGGGACAGGAGAGAGCTGGTGTAGAGGGGAGGTTCTCCCAGGAGGTGGTAACAGAACCAGCCCTTATTTATCAAGTGTGCACTTTGTACCAGGAATTCGGCTGAGTGCTTCACATATGCACTGGCCATAAACCCAGGTGCACAAGAACTGAAATATAAATCTTTTTATTCCCCATGATTCTGAGCCTCCAGTTTGCTGAATAGGAGAAACCCAACCTTAGTTCATTTGGATCCCACCTTGCCCCAGGATTATGTCTAAATTCCAGGGGTCTTATAGGATATTGAGGCATTTTGGGGCTGGGAGAGAGTGTGGCATCTGGTAATGGGTGTGTCATCATCTACCCATGCTGTCAATTGCCAGGACATCCTGGCTCCTACCCCATGGTCCCTGTGAGTTGCTGCTGGCGCCTCCTTTATCCTGATTGCAGTGTCTCCTCTGATGTTTTTCTCATGTCCTCACTGCTCTGAACCCCAGAATATTTCTGTGGTTCCTGAGCTACCCTAGGAGCAAAGAATGCTGGGAGGTAGTCTCAGGGTCTTCTACCCAGGTCTGAGACTGAGCTACTTCTATAGAGGAGTTTTCCATACCGGTGTTTGGGGCATGACCACCCTTTGTTCTCAGATTCTTAAACCTATCTAGAACTTTTGTCACCTTGCCTCCACCCACCTCTCACAGAAACATGGGCTGTTGGGGAAGAAAGCCCCAATATCTACCCCTCATTGTTTCTCAGAAGTGTTTTCTTCTGTTGGGGGACAGAAAGCCTTGTTCTGACTCAACATTGTTTTCCCCAAATCAGTATTTATGTCCTAGCTCCCTTAGGGTCTAGGCTTTTAAGTCTTTTCTCCCATTCTCATCTAATATCCTCTACCTGCAGCAATGAATGCCTGGGAGACGAGCCACCTTTCTGCCTGTGTGGGGAGGGCAAAGCGTCAAGGGAAACGGAAATGTGGGTGGGCAGGTCCTTAGACTCTACTGCAAAGTGTTGTCCCAATGAATCCTGCAGGTCTGCAAGTGAGTTAACAGTAGCAGCTATTACCACTTCCATTTGAAGGATGGGGAAACTGAACCATAACAGGGTCAAAGTGTTGTCCCAATGAATCCTGCAGGTCTGCAAGTGAGTTAACAGTAGCAGCTATTACCGCTTCCATTTGAAGGATGGGGAAACTGAACCATAACAGGGTGAAAGATTTGCCTGAGGATACAGAGTTGTTAAAATCTGGAGCCAAGACTCCAGCTCAAAACTCTGACCCAGGTCTAGAGCCCAAGAATGCGAATCGAACCATGAAGATTAGGATCTTACTGTGGCCACTTTTCTGCTGTGTGTCTTTGGGTGAGTCTCCTAACCTCCCTTAGCCTCTGTTTCTTTATCTCCACCTCATGAAGATGACTTATAGGTAGTAATTACAGAAACTTCTAGTACATGTAATTCCTCAATAAAGTGCAGTTCTTTTCCTTCTCCTTGTTGTTGTGGTTGTCATCATCTTCTTTTTCTTCTAATTATTATTGATATTTTGCCATTATATTGTTTTCCAAACCGATAGGACACAGCACTATTTAAGGTCCTAGAATCTTAGAGCAACAAGATGTCAGAACTGAAAGAAAGGGACTTTGGAAATAATCCACTCTAACCTCCTATTTTACAGATGGAAATACTGAAACCTAGAGAGGGAAAGAGTGTTACCCAATAACACAATCTGGTGCCATAAAAAGAAGGACTGATTTTGGTGAAAGGTAAAGAGTAAGTTTTGCAAAAGTGGAGTCAGATATGCCTGGGGAACATGCGGGTGGAGATGTCCTGCAGCAGTTGGAGATACAGTTCTCAGCTCAGGGAGAGACCACCATGGAGGTGTGAGGACCGGTGAGAAAGGAAGGCTGGGCAGTTTTGGGATTCACCAGCATAAAAGAGGAGAGCAGAGACAGTGAGTGGCTACTGAGGAGCCCCAAGAAGGAAAAGATGGAGACACCATCAGAAAACCAGGAAAGAAGGGTCAATCAGCAAAAAATGCAGCTTACCATGGAGGTGTGAGGACCGGTGAGAAAGGAAGGCTGGGCAGTTTTGGGATTCACCAGCATGTAAGAGGAGAGCAGAGACCGTGAGTGGCCACTGAGGAGCCCCAAGAAGGAAAAAATGGAGACACCATCAGAAAACCAGGAAAGAAGGGACAACCAGCAAAAAATGCAGCTCTCAGTTGCAAGAGGAATGAGTTCTGGAGAAGCCAGGCAGAGAAGGGAAGGAAAGGGAAGGAGCCTACATCAGGGACTGGAGTTTGTTCACATCTAAGAAGGGACTTGGGAAGTGTCTGTGAGTATGATCAGTCCAAGTGAGGGTTAATGACATCCATGCTGTTTGTTGAAGACCATAATGATGATTAATTTTATTGAGCACCTTTAGTTCTTGGAATTATAATCAATTATTCATTCCTTGTTTTTGAAAAAAAGAGAGCTTCATTGTAAATTGTCTTTGTTTCCTGCCATGGAATCAGAAATGAACCCGGTGACAGGTCTCCAATCAGCAAGGTTTTGGCTGTGCACCTATGTATGCAATTGTTTTCTTGGAAGCTCAGACTACGAGCTGGAAGAGGTCTCACGAGGTAAATCATTTGGCTCCTTGTCCAGGGTAAGAATCTCTTCACAGCATCCTTGGCATGCGGTCCTCCAGAATCTGCTTGCACGCTTCTGGTGGAACTCATTGCCTCCTCAGGCATCCCATTTACGGTTTAGTAGCTGGAATTCTTATCTAGTTCTTCCTTACATTGACCCCTTTCTGAACTTCCACCCAAATGACCTAAATCTGTCCCCTGGAGTCACATTGAACCATCAATTCCCATTTCCAATGGCATTTCCTTAGTTAAACACCATTTTTGGCTCTTTCCTTTGGCACCCGTGAGGCACATAAGGGCACAAACTAAAGAAATGCCCTGGCACCTGCCCAGCTTTTGCAGCCTTAGTCCGGAATCCATTCAGTCACTTGCTTGTAGCTCTCATTACTCTTCCAACCTCTTTATTGCTGACTCTGTTCTCTTAGCTTTCTGATCTTGGATTTTATTTAACTGACCATTAATTTGAATCCTGGTTTCCCCATGTACTAGCTGAGTGATCTGTGCAAATTAATTTCCTCCTTTCCATCCTCCCTCCCTCACTCCCTCTCTCCCTTCCTTCCTTCTTTTTTTCTTTAGCAACTGGCCAGTATGGGGATCTGAACCCTTGACCTTGGTGTTACAACACCATGTTCTACCAACTGAGCTAACCGACCAGCCCCTTGTGCAACTTTCTTAAGCCCCATTTTAAAAATGAAGATATAATTGTGCCAACCTCATATGATTGCTGTAAAGAGTAAATGAGGCAATGTATATAAAGTGTTTAGCATTTGGTAAGTACTCAACCTGGTTAGCTGCTATTGATTGATTTACTTTAATTGAACAGGCACTGATGTTTGATTACTATGTACCAGGTACTGTTCTAAGCATTTTGGAAACACTAACTCATTTAGTTTTCATAATGACCTGTGAGTTATACATATGATTAAGCCCTTTCTATAGATGAGGACACTGAGACGTGAAATACATTATTGTGTATTGTGCTCGTACTTATTGCTCATAGCGTCAATTAGCTTTTGCTGCACTGCAAACAACCACAAAACTTCAGTGGCTTCTGCCAGGGTCGACTGATCTGGGTTGGGCTCCGCTGGGCAGTTGTGCTGGTCTCAGCTGGGCTCACACATGTCCCTACCCTTTAACTGGGGGACTCTGCTCTAGGCTGGACTTGGATGGGGGACTTAACTCTGCATCGTGTCCCTCATCTTCCTTCTCGGACTAGTGGGTTACCCCAGGCACATCTTTCTCACAAAAACAAGCAAGCCCATTTGTAGATGTGCTTTTCAAGACTCTGCTTGCTGTATCTGCAAATATCCTGTGGTAGGCAGACTTCTAAGAGGGTCTGCAATGATCCCTACCTCTTGGCATCCATATCTTTGGGTAATCCCTTCCCCTTGACTATGGGCAGGACCTGCAACTTGCTCCTAACTGATAGAATATAGAAAAAGTAAAGGACCATTATTTGTATGGTTAGGTTACTAGAGCTTACGACTTCTGTCTTGCTAGCAGATTCTCTCTAGTGTCTCCTCGACTTATGTGCTTTCATGAAGTGGCCCACCTGGCAAGGAATGGAGGGCAGCTTCCTGCCAGCAGCCTGCATGGAACTGAATCCTGCCAACAAACCACATGAGCATGGAAGTGGAATCTTCCCCAAGTCTTGAGATGACAATAGGTCAGCTGACCCCTTTATCACAGCCCTGTGCAATGTGAGAGACCCTGAAGTAGATGACTGGGCAGCTTCCTGCCAGCAGCCTGCATGGAACTGAATCCTGCCAACAAACCACATGAGCATGAAAGTGGAATCTTCCCCAAGTCTTGAGATGACAATAGGTCAGCTGACCCCTTTATCACAGCCCTGTGCAATGTGAGAGACCCTGAAGTAGATGACTCACGTAAGCTATGCTAAGATTCCTGACACACAGAAACTGTGAGATAATAAATATGTGTTGTTTTAAACTCCTAAGTTTTGGGGTAATTTGATACATAGCAATAGATAGCTAATAGATAGCCCTTTGGTCAAAGCAAGTCACATGGCCAGGCCTGGGGGGTGAATTTATGCCATACTTATAGTGACAGAGCACTGCAAAGTTACAAGATAAGGGGTGTGGAGACAGGCAGGGAAGGATGGAGAATTGGGTTCAATAATGTAATTCACTACAAGCACCAGGAGATGTGGACACAAGAGATGCAGGGCTGAATAAGACCTCAGCCCTGCCTTTGGGGAACTCACGAGCTAGTGGAAGAGCCAGAGAAGACTTTTTAGTCTGAGTGATAATTTGCTCAATTGGCACTTGACATTGATTCCATGTGGAGCTTCTTGGAAATATCACCACCCTTACCCAGGAATTGACAAAGGGAGTCTTAAAGTTACAAGAACATCCCTGGCACTCTCAGCAGTAGAGAGAGCTCAGGTGCTTTGGAAACGCAGCTTCAGAGGCCCTGGCTCTTGCCAACTCCAAGCTGAGACCTGCAGGCAGTGAAAGTCATCAGTCCAATAAACAGGTCTGGGCAACCATGGAAACTGAAGCCGCATCCATCACTGATGGCTCTCAAGCAAATAGGAGGAGGTTTGGCTGGGGACGAGGCACAGAAGGAAGTGTGAGTCATTAGGATCCTGGTGTGAATGGGGGAGATCACAAAGTATATGGTGTACTTAGCCTATGTTGGACACTGTGTTAGGCACCATCTCATTTGAGCATCACAAAGGCTCTATATGGCAGGCACTATCATCCTCATTTTGTAAGTGGGAAAACTGAGGGCCAGAGAGTGAAATCACTTGCCTAAGGACACCCAGCTCCTAAGTAGTGGAGCTAAGATTTGAACCTAGGGCCATCTCATGCCAGGCCACTGTTCTTTCCACTGAATGACCTTTTATTCCATCTTCCTCTTACCTCCTGTTCACCCTGATTCTAAGATTCTAGAATACTGATTCTGGTGCAGTAGAAAGAACCCTGGAATAGCAGTCATGTCGTCCTAGATTCTAACTGCCGCTGTCATGACTCCCTGTGTGATTCTGGCCAAGTCACTCCCCTTCTCAAAGCCTGGTTTTCCTATCTGTAAAAGGATAGGTTTGGATTTTGTTGGGGATGTCAAGTTTCATCTTGTGTGCCAAGTCCAGCTGGCTGGTGGTTGCAGCCTGTTATGTTATACTGATGAGGACTATGAAGCTGGGTTTGGGCTCAGGGGAAGGAGTTTGATGCTGGGTCAGTGAGGGCTGCAGTGGGTGTAGACTATGGGAGTAGATGACCTCCACTTCTTTTGAAGTTCTCTGAGTTTGCGATTCTTCTTTTACATTTCTCTCTTTCTTAATGAGCTTTTATCAGGCAAAGCCAATCAAGAGAGGTCCCATCTGCCTCTGCTGAATATTAAACTGATCTATGCAAATAGCAAGCTGGCCGGACGGCCCACGGATCTGCAGGGGGAAGAGGCCACACAAAGGCCCATATGTTACCACGCTGAAGGCACTGTTTTACTTCATAGTGTAAAACCCCATCTGTGGTGGGTGACCTGTGGGGGCACTGAGGGCAATGGTTAACCTTGAAAGATCATCAACTAAAGGGCCTAAGACCCTGG
>NW_007728009.1:172598-177230 GCF_000696425.1 Galeopterus variegatus | reverse complement strand
ATATTAAACTGATCTATGCAAATAGCAAGCTGGCCGGACGGCCCACGGATCTGCAGGGGGACGAGGCCACACAAAGGCCCATATGTTACCACGCTGAAGGCACTGTTTTACTTCATAGTGTAAAACCCCATCTGTGGTGGGTGACCTTTGGGGCACTGAGGGCAATGGTTAACCTTGAAAGATCATCAACTAAAGGGCCTAAGACCCTGGCTAGGGCTGTTCACTCTTGGATGCTGCCCAGAACGCACCTTTCTGCCTGGAATACAGCCCTGCAGTGGATGTGAATGTGTGGTTGCCTGGGTTCAGCTTTGAGCTTCCCGCCTACATCACAGGCAAGGGAGGCACCTTCCCTGGTTCCAGGGGGCTGGGGCAAGGGCAGCTTTCCCACTGTTCACTGTGTGTTATGTGCACTTTCTGGATCTTGGAAGTTTTGGCTGCAGTTGGAGAATTGCAGGCATTCTGTAGCCAGAAAGGTTGAGGGCCTGAAGGCCACCCTTTTCCCCAATCTGGTGATGTGATGAACCATCCCAAGGACCCTGTGAAACAAAGTGCACACTGACCTGCTCTGTCCCTGTCTCCTGTAATGTCAGCTACGCAGTGCCTGGGCGACCTCCCATCACTCCTGCCTCCCTGTGCCCATCCCTCAAGCTAGTAAGGAAGAGCAGCAGGAGAGTGGGGGCACAGCAAAGTCACCTGCCAGACCCAGGCTTACCCGGAAAGAGAAAAGCCCCTCCCCAGGGATCACCAGAGACACTGTCCCCTTAAAGACACACTTTGGTGGCTTAAACGAGATGATTGTATCAAGATACACTTCCAGTCAATCAAAAAAACTTGCTTCATGGAGTAGTTATGTCTGAAGACACAAGTAAACTGGGAGTTTCAGGTAGAAAAGTATTTAGGGTCACCTTCCTGAACAGACCTAGCTCTTTGGGGCTGAGGGGGGAGGCTCTGCAGGGTTTGGGTACCTCTCTCTGTGGTCTCCCCAGCACTCAGGGTCCGAGGTCAGCACAAGTTAACTTCTGATTGAAGCACAGCTGAAGATCGTCCATCCACAGCCCTCCTGTCTGAGGACAGATCTGGGTCCAACATTCCTTTTCCTTTTCTTTTAAAAATATTCTATATTAATTTTCTAAACCTTATTTCAAAGCTAACACACATTTATTATACAATATTTAGAAAGTATACATAAGCTAACAGAAGGAAACAAAAGTTGCCAACAACCGCATAACCCAGTGGTTACCACTGTTTATGCTTTAGGGGTGACATCTGAGGAGGCGGTGGCACAGAGCGGGGCGGTGGGTATTGTGGTCATCAGATCTGCACCGAGTTCTGGTTCTTTCACTGACTAGCTGTGTGGGCAAGTTGCTTATCTCTTCTGAGCCTCAGTTTACTCACCTGCAAAATAGGGGTCATCATAGTTTGGGCGTGAGGACTTACACCAAGCACTTAGTGCAGTGCCGGGCACGTGGGAATACTCTGTAAACAATTGTATTATTTGTTGTCTTGGAGCTGGGACATTTTTTCCTATCCTTATGGGGCCAAAGTAACCTAGAAAGAAAAAAGACTTTTCTTAGTAACAGGGACATTTTTTCTTCAACTTTGGTGAAGTTAAGGGACTCTGAGGGAGAAAGACACATGATGCTTCCAGCTAATCTTAAATGGGTGATTTTGAGAGACGTACATCCCAGTTTTAAATGAATCAGAAAACTTCTTTTCCAAAAATTTAGAGCAGAATGGAAGCCTTTTTAGGTTCATGCCCCCAGGGTCTTGTTTTCTTTCAGATGGTGAAAATAGCACAGCAAAGCTTTTCCCCGACGTTTCAGGCCTCTCCACCTTCTGGATCCAAGTCTCGTTTTTGTAGCTGCAGATGGTCTAACTATTAAGTGAAGGATTTGGGCTGGATGGGGATGGTGTTTACAATCCTGTTAGAGGTTGTAAAAGTCACAGGGAAGAAAGATATGGAAGGAAATGGAGTTTCTTAAGCAACAGGCTAAAAGTGAAGGGAAGACCCCTGCGCAGGTGTCTGCTCAGGCAAGTTCATTGCTGATGTCGAGTGGCTGACGGTGAATGGTTTAAGAGCACCCCTTCTCCCGCCAATCTGGAGCCCCGTCCTGTTCTAAATTAGTGCCAAGCCACTCTACCCTCTACATAGATGAACACTTCCTTCCTTCCAGATGATTCCATGTTGTGTACATAGATTCTCACTGTATTTTTAACTGGGCACATTCTGCTTTGTAAACTAACTGCTTTTCCCATTTAATTCTGTGGTTGAACATGGTCCTGCTGTCTTTGGGTTCACTTCTCTGGCTGTCTCTTGGGGCTATGCCGCAAAAATAATACTTCCAGTGCTGTCATAGATTTAACCTCTTTCCTTCTGACCCCTGAATCCTCCCACCCTGTTTTCCTCCAGCTGATGTTGCTGTTGCATTTGAAACTCAGAACCAGCCTGGCTCGGTGCTGCCTGGGTCTGAATCAGTCCACTGAGCTCCTTTACACCTGAGCGTCTGCATGGGGGCTGTGCATTGGGAACAGGCCTCTGCTGGCTTCATGGGAGCAGGGAGGCCTCAGGCAAAGAAAGGACATTGAAATCAGCTGGAAGAGACTCATCTGGTGATGATCTTTCTGGTGCCAAGAGTCAGAGGCTCAGCGCTCAGAAACCAACAGGAGTGCTAGAGACCCAGCCTGAGAGAGGGCTTTCATACACGGTTTCTGGGTGCCTTGATCCCTGTCAGAGCCATCATCAGGGTGACAGTTGTTGCTGCTTCTCTCTTGAAGGTGTCCACTTGGACCCTTATAAAAGAGGAAGACAGGACAGGAGGAGGGAGCGAGAAGGCAGGAGGGAGAGGAAAGAAGCAAGGGACTGACAGGAAACGGAAGTGGGCGTCTGAATGTGTGGGACATGGAAGTGATTGGTTTACTCTTCTTCCCCGACCCGGATCTGAGTTTCTTGAACACAGGCATAGTGACCTTCTTCTCCGTACCCCGGTTCCTAGCACACACTCTTGGGAAGTGTCTGCTGAATGAATAAGTGAATGAATTAGGTGGTGCTGCCAGGCTCCCAGGCTGTGTTATGAGAAGGTCCTGTGGGATTTCTGCCCCGCGTTTCCCCTTTCTCCATTTCCTTCCTATACTGAGCCCATGCAGTTTCCTGGCCTGCCAAGGAGGTGGCAGCTCAAGGTGATGGAACGAGCATAGGTTTTAGAATGGGGCCATCTGGGTTGGACACAGACTTTGCCACTGAGGAGTGGGGTAACCTTTCTAAGCCTCTGTAACAGGGGGACAGTAACAAGGCAGGGCTGCTGAGAACAGAGGAGAGAATGATGTGATGCACCAGGTACTTCTCAAACTTTAACGTGCATGAGAATCACCTGGAGGTTTGGTCAAAAGGCAGATTCTGGTTCAGTGGGTTCGGGGTGGGGCCTGGGATTCTGCATTCCTGACACTCTCCCATGTCATGCTGATGCTACTGGTTCATGAACTACCCCTTGAAATAAGTTCCCCCAAACGTGTTTTCCCTTCCTTTCTCCTTCGCTAGTTCATTGGGGTCTTCCTGAATGTTTTGTTTTTGAATGAGCCTCCAGTGAAGGCCCATCCCCAGCCTCCCTCCCCACTGGCCCACCCAGGGCTCCTTTCCTCTTCCCAGAGCCGTAGTGGCAAACTCCCCCATGGCTCAATTCAGGGCTGATCATAGAGGTCAGAACCTTGGGACTTAGCTTCCCAGAAGTTTCTCTGTGGTGTTACTAGCCATTCTTACAAATGTGCCCATTAAAAGGCTCTGGCTAGGCTTCCTGGTGCAGGTACAGAGAGGCCTGAGCTAGGACAGGCTGGAAAAACCTGCCCAGCATGGAGGGACAAGCCCTGAGGCCAAGGCTCATGAGAGGTGGGTTCCTTGCCCCGTAACTGGGGTAGGTCCACTCGTCTGTTTGGGTCCCAGTTTTCTCATTTACAATAAGAGAGGGTTGGATTTGATCTGTGTCTGTCATACTATGTTCAAAGGAAAGGAACCTTGTGTCCCAGGGAGTTGTTTTGGGTGTTCCAGAAACTCAAGTCAGGGTAGAAATATAATTTAAGTCCTTAAAAAACAAGAATCATGGCTAACACTTTTATTGTATTCTGCTTCCAAGCCATGTTTTACAGATTGCCCAGGATTTTACGTATTTAATTCTGACACCAACCTTATGAAGTAGGTGCTCTAATTATCTCCATTTTTCAGAGGAAGAAACTGAAGATGAGAGAGGTTACATGGCGGGCCCAGGGACATACAGCTGGTCCCAAAGATGGTGCCCTTACCTCTGTACAGAACAATGCACACATTCAAATGAGTTGTTCTCTGAATGTTAACACGTCATAGACCCCCAGAGTGGTAAAGTGCTCCCCTGCTGTTAGGACTTTTCTCCTTCTGCTCCCTTCCCCACCCTTCTTCTCTGCTGTTGATTGTCTTTTCCATTCTTCCAAGAAAACAGAAACACTCACTGAAGACTTTTTTTTTTTTTCCTTTTTGTCTTTTTTCGTGTCCAGCAACGGATCGCAACCCTCAGTGTCGCGCCCCTACCGGACCGGGACCGGGATCACAACCCTCGGCACTGCGCCCGCACCTCGCTCAGCCAGTGAGCGGGAACTGGTCTGTATGTG